>NC_057808.1:14187873-14487873 GCF_018294505.1 Triticum aestivum | reverse complement strand
GTGTTGGACACCGTTCTTTCCCTTGGGCTTGTGGGAGTTGAAGTTCTTCTGGTTCACCATGTTGGCGATAGAAGTCCCTTCAGCCCCTTTTCCGTGCGAGTCCTTTGCCCCTGAATTCTGCTCAACACTCAGATGGGGAATGACATCCTCCACAGAGAATTCACGCCTCTGATGTTTCAGAGTGGTGGCAAAGTTCCTCCAGGAATTAGGGAGTTTAGTGATTATGCAGCCCGCCACAAACATGCCCGGTAACTCGCACTTAAGAAGCTCAAGCTCCTTAACAATGCATATTATCTCATGAGCCTGCTCCAATACAGGACGGTTTTCAACCATCTTGTAATCGTGGAACTGCTCTATAATATACATTTCGCTCCCAGCATCCGGGGCCCCTAACTTGGATTTGAGCGCCTCCCACAAGTCCTTGGAGACATGCACATGTAAATATGCGTCGACCAGTTTATCTCCGATCACGCTAAGAACTGCTCCGAGAAACACAACGGTGGCCTCCTTGAATGCCTTCTCCTGTTCAGGAGCAATCGTTCCCGTGGAGACACCGGTGACCCAGAACACTTTCATAGCCGTGAGCCATAAAGTGGTCTTAGTTTGCCAACGCTTAAAATATGTACCAGTAAACTTATCCGGTTTTAGTGCAGCGGCAAAGCCACTTGCCGAAAAATTCCTACACAGAACAGGTTTTTGGATTGTTGAGAAAATAGGCAATTTCTTGATTAAATTAATCCACGAGTAAATCACTAGCATGGCATTGGCACAAATAAACGCATACTGATATTCAGTCAAGCAAGCACATACTACGCTAATTGCACAAAGATCTACGTATAACGCTAGTATGGCTAAAACAGAAAACAGTAGGAGCGGGATAAACGAGTTATACCCTCCAGTAGGCCATGCAGAGGCGGCGGCTTTGGTGGCAGCAGCGGCGTCCTCGGCGGCCTTCTTGCCGGCTTCAGCTTTCTCGGCGGCGGCACGTTCGGCAGCGGTGGACATGGTGATGATGAAGGCGACGCAGACGTAGAGGAAGTAGACGATCGGAAGCGAGCAGTCGCGTAATCGCTGCCCAACAACCTATTCGCCCCTCACCCCGTATAGGAACCACAAGGGCGTGGTTTCGGAGACCTGCTCTCCCGTCGACCGTGTACGCGGCGGGCGAGATGGAGTCACCGGCGGCAGCAGCAGCAAGGGAACGACGGTGGGCGTGCGCGTGGAGCAGATGTGATCTGTTCGGTGGCGGCTAGGGTTAGGAGACACCGCACACTTATATAGGCGCAGCCGCGTGGAGAGACGTGGGCTCGACCCACGTCCGAGTCCGTGACAGCCCATGATCCGACGTCTCAGATCGTGGCCCAGCTGTCAGAGAACTCTCCGTTAGTGACTGGCAAAACTAAGTGCGTAGGTGTGAGCTCGGCTCGGCTCAATCCCGCAACCCGCGGCGCGTCGTGACGATGCGTGGCGTGGCGAGGCGGGCGGCGAAGGAGGAGTGCGCGAGGGCCTCTTCTCTTCTCAAGCTCCAATAGCATGTAGAAGAGAAACCCTTATAAGGAGGTCCAACTCCTCTTCCACTTCTAGGGTGGGACTAAACTTCCCACTACACCTAGTGCCATATAACCCACATGGGCCCTTTAGAGATTTTTCAGAAATTGCTATATGGGCCTAGAGCCCATCTCAAATTTCAGCAATCCCCCACCAGATCTCAAGGGCCCATTTGTGTCCTCTGTTCCAATTACTGTTTCGATATACCAGTGTTTCAGTGAAGACCTGTTAAGGTTGAACTTCACCTAGAGCAAGTAGCTACACTCCTTCACAACTAAACAATGGACTATGCCTTGAATTGTAAGTTTGGCGTAAAGAAGTTTCACCACATGTCTTACTAGTACTAGGATGCCGAAGGCTGACCCCTCAGGTGGAGCATATAAGTCACACTCCTGGCCTATTCATGAGCTTACTAGAGATCACCCCAATCTCATAGACTGTGACCAGCAGTCAGGCTCACATAGGTGTGTTCCTCCAAAGATCACTCTGTGGGACAGCATCTTGCGCACTTAAGCTTTGGAACACATTAAGACAGTAGTCACCCTACCATACTGTATTGAGAGTATTACATCTCCAACGGAGTGGGTTAATATAGTTACTCTCCTCAGTTCACCACTGGCTTGTTTTCCTAGGTCCTAATTCACGGGATCTTCGATCACATACCATGGCAACTCATGTGGGTCTCATACCCATCTCCCTCGATGCACTATCTATCACAACACGTGATAGCCCTTTTGTAAAAGGATCTGCCAGATTCTTAGCCGTATGGACATACTCCAACACTATCACTCCGGAGTTTCTTAATTCTCTGACAGCTTTTAATCTCATTCTTATGTGTTTGTTGGACTTCATGTTGTCCTTTGAACTCTTCACCTTGGTGATGACAGTCTGATTGTCACAGTTCATAAGGATAGCCGGAACCAGTTTATCAACCAATGGCAAGTCCATCAAAAGATCTCGAAGCCATCCTGCTTCAACACCAGATGTGTCTAATGCTGTTAATTCTGCTTCCATTCTCGATCTCGTTAAGATCGTTTGCTTGCAAGACTTCCAGGAAACAGCGCCACCTCCAAGAGTAAACATATACCCAGTTGTGGTCTTCATCTCATCAGCATCAGAGATCCAATTCGCATCACTATACCCTTCAAGTACCGACGGGTATCCGGTATAGTGAAGACCATAGTTCATAGTGCCTTTCGGATAGCGCATAACTCTCTCAACAGCATGCCAATGTACATCACCTGGTTTGGAAACAAACCGGCTCAGTTTGCTCACAGCAAACGCGATGTCAGGCCTCGTTGCGCTCGCTAGGTACATCAGTGAACCAATGATTTGAGAGTATCTCAGTTGATCTTTAGCCGTGCCTTTGGACTTTCGAATCAACACGCTAGGATCATATGGAGTTTGAGATGGTGTGCAGTCTGAATATCCAAAACGACTCAACACCTTTCCAACATAGCGGGATTGCAGAAGTGTAATCCCACCCTCATTATCTCTCAGTAGCTTGATGTTCAAGATAACATCAGCCACACCAAGGTCTTTAATCTCAAAGTTCTAAGATAGAAATGATTTGACCTCCTCAATGACTTTGAGGTTTGTTCCGAATATCAGTATGTCATCAACATACAAGCACAGTATAACTCCTTCGCCCCCACCATGGCGATAGTATACACATTTGTCAGCCTCATTAACAACGAAACCAACAGATGTCAGAGTTTTATTAAACTTATCATGCCATTGCTTAGGTGCTTGCTTCATGCCATATAAAGATTTCAGCAACCTACACACCTTTCTTTCCTGACCATCTATCAGAAAGCCATCTGGCTGTTGCATGTAGATTTCCTCGATTAGCTCTCCATTCAGAAAAGCCGTCTTAACATTCATCTGATGGATGAGAAGACCATGTGAGGCCTCTTCTCTTCTCAAGCTCCAATAGCATGTAGAAGAGAAACTCCTCTTCCACTTCCGGGGTGGGACTAAACTTCCCACTACACCTAGTGCCATATAACCCACATGGGCCCTTTAGAGATTTTTTAGAAATTGCTATATGGGCCTAGAGCCCATCTCAAATTTCAGCACATTCCAGTCCCTTGTTTGGAGAGAGAGAGAGAGAGAGAGAGAGAGAGAGAGAGAGAGAGAGAGAGAGAGATGCAGGGTGCCCTTAGCGACTTAATTGACGTGGCACTTGAAACTTGGCCACGAGGCCCTTTTTTGTTAACATTGGGTCAATGTCATACCAAAACCACCTTATACGTTTCCGGGGACGAAAAATATCCGGTTTGGATAGTTGAAGGACCGAGTTTTCGTGGTTTTGAAGTTGATGGATGATTTCTAAACATTCGCGAGAGTTCGAGCACGAAAAATATACTTATCCATTGTAATTTTGGTAACTCGTCATTAATTCCTGATGCCTTTTATGCTCATATATATCGAATCTATATCTCGAATATAAATAGACATGCATCACAAGGGATGCATAAAAATATTATGATACAATTCTAAGATAGAAAAGTAAAATGAGAAATGAGCTATTCATCGTTTGCTTGGGCAGCATTCTTCCTTATAAAAGCCACCTTGGGTGGTATGCATTGACATGAAGTATTTTGTCCTTGGGTTGGTCAACAGAAAAAAATCTCTTGGTTAGCTGGTTGGTCTTCTGTTATGATAGAGATTTTGTGAACCTTCTTAATCCTTATAACAAACAGTGATTTTTTTATGCCAACGCAAAGAAATTTTCTTATTCTAACAGCAAATTGCATGCCGGCGGCCTAGCCTTGGCTCCCGGTGCCAATCCATCCACCCCCTTTGGTTCCACAGGGTCCATACATGGACCAAATACCTTTTCTAACACAAATAAATTGGAAAGTCACATGGAGTCACCACTTTTAGAGAAAATCTAGGGGGTCGACTTTGTGGGAATGCCGCATGGGGGGACACGTGAAATCGTGCGAGAATGAGTGGGAACCACTTCTCCTTTTGCATCGGGTCGGCGTTGTGGGAATGCCGCATAGGGGGGACACGCCAAATCGTGCGAGAATGAGTGGGAACTACTTCTCCTTTTGCATCGGGTCCTTACATGAGTATACAAGGGTTATGTAATAAGGTAAAGTCAACTACAACTTTGAAGTGGGAAAGTGGCGGCAAAGAGAGCAGGTAGAAAACAGGGGGGGGGGGGGGGGGGGACAGCGGAAAAAAGTGGCGGGAAATACTATCGGGAGAGAAACTTAGGGGAAAGAAAGAAAATACAATAAAGAAACGGAAATGGAATGGAAAATGAAAAAATGCATTAAGAAATGGAGGAAATAAAATGAATTGCATAGTGTAAGCTCACTTTCATATATTAGGCAATCGGCTTACATGTGGCCGCATTACAAAAGAAAGAAATGCCGTATTGTAAGCCGAGTGTCCATTAGTAGACACTCGGCAAACAACTCCACCGTGATGGCCCATTAAGCATGGTCGGAATGGACACGTGTCTTCGGCCATTGCGGATCAATCATAGTTGGCCGAGTATTTTTGCTCTCATTGCTGAGATCTCAGTGTATGTCGGGTGTGTTATGAGATGTACTTGGCGCAGGCTACACTTTGCCGTGCATACTGTGGTTGCCGATATTTTTTTCTCGACACTCATATATACTATTTATGCCAAGCCCGTGATATTTTACACTAGGCGTATGGCTATATACTTGGCGTACGATGTTTTTCCTCTCGTGTTCGTCCATCTGCAGAGGTGAACATATTCCAAGCAAAATAGATGTTGACTCTAACAGAATTTTTAATTTATTTATTTTTGATCCACCAACCGTGGAATTGATATTTGTGTGTGTGTGGTGGGGTGGGGTGGGGGGGGGGGGGGGGGGGGGGGTATGCGAGGGCTTGTGAACTACTTGTCTTCTTCAGTTGTTCTCGAAAAAATAGACAACCTCAAATCTGCCTTGAAAAATGGAAGTTCACTTGGAGGACGCAAAGTTTGACAATTTAGCACGATTGATGTGTACATATGTGTACCAATTGGAAAATACCTTGTGTGTGTGTATGTGTGTGAAGGGGAGGGGGGGGAGGGGGAGTCTTTGTCTTATTTGGTTGTTCCTCGAAAGAAAGAAACAAGTTGAAACCTGCCTCAAAAAACAAAATTAAATTAACTTGGAGGATGTGAAGTTTGAAAATTCGGCACGACTGATGTGCACACAACGGAAAAGGTAATAAAAGAAATAGACAAGTTGAAACTTCCTTCAAAACACAACACATGGAAATTAACTGAAGGATGCAAAGTTTGATAACTCGGCCTGACCACGTGGAGGAACAAGTAATAATTGATGGGGGGAGACCAATGTGAAGTATTTGTCTTCCTCGAGAGAAAGATCTAATAGAAGATGTACCTCGCTCAAAAAATAAAAACGCAAGGTGTAGCAGCCTCGGCAAACAATAACGTGCAAGCTATATCTGCCCTGTTCTAGAAAATATAGTTATACCTGCGCTGAAAAAACAAAAAAATAATAATTTGTGGATATTTAAAAAGAGATGTGACTGGCTGGAGACCATTGTGAAGTGTTTGACTTGTTCCTCGAAAGAAAGAAACAAATCGATGCTTGCCTTTAAAAAAATTGGGAATTAACTTGGAGGATGCAAAGTTTGAAAATTCCACACCATTGATGTGGACGAAGAGCAATAAGTAATAACTGATGGCGGATTGGAAATTAACTTGGAGGATACAATGTTTGAAAATTTGGCACGATTGATGTGGACATAGAGGAACAAGTAATAATTGATGTCGTGGGGGGTGGGGGGGGGGGGGGGGCAGTTGTGAAGTCTTTGTCTTGCTCAGTTGTTCCTTGAAAGAAACAGACAAGTTGAAGCATGCCTTCAAACAACAAAAATGGAAATTAACTTGGAGGATGCCAAGTTTGAAAATTCGGCATGACTGATGTGCACACATAGCAGTAATAATTAATGGTGGGACCCATGTGAAGTCTTTGTCTTGCTTAGTTGTTCTTGAAAGAAACATGCAAGTTTAAATCTGCCTTCAAAAAACAGAAACAAAAATTAACTTGGAGGAGTCTAAGTTTGAAAATTGAAAATGATTGATGTGCACACAAGGGAACAAATAATTACTGATACGGGAAACCTGGTGAAGTTTTTGTTCTTTTCGGTTGTTCCTCGAAAGAAACAGAACTTGAAAACCTGCAATAGAAAGAAAGAAACAAGTTGAAACCTGCCTCAAAAAACAAAATTAAATTAACTTGGAGGACGTGAAGTTTGAAAATTCGGCACGACTGATGTGCACACAACGGAAAAGGTAATAAAAGAAATAGACAAGTTGAAACTTCCTTCAAAACACAACAAATGGAAATTAACTGAAGGTTGCAAAGTTTGATAACTCGGCTTGACCACGTGCACGAACAAGTTGTTGGGAATCGTAGCATAATTTTAAAATTTTCCTACGCTCACCAAGATCCATCTATGGAGTATACTAGCAACGAGGGGAAAGAAGTGCATCTACATACCCTTGTAGATCGCGAGCGGAAGCGTTCCAATGAACGTTGTTGACGGAGTCGTACTCGCCGTGATTCAAATCACCGATGACCGAGTGCCGACCGGACGGCACCTCCGCGTTCAACACACGTACGGTGCAGCGACGTCTCCTCCTTCTTGATCCAGCAAGGGGGAAGGAGAGGTTGATGGAGATCCAGCAGCACGACGGCGTGGTGGTGGATGTAGCGGGATCTCGGCAGGGCTTCGCCGAGCGTCTGCGAGAGGGAGAGGGGTGGCAGGGGAGGAGGGAGGCGCCCAAGGCTGTAATACAACTGGGAGGGGGGGCCGGCCAAGTCCCATCAAGGGAGGGGGCGGCGGCCAAGGGGGGAGACTTGCCCCCCAAGGCAAGTGGGGCGCCCCCCACCCTAGGGTTTCCAACCCTAGGCGCAGGGGGAGGCCCATGGGGGGCGCCCCAGCCCACTAGGGGCTGGTTCCCTTCCCACTTCAGCCCATGGGGCCCTCCGGGATAGGTGGCCCCACCCGGTGGACCCCCGGGACCCTTCCGGTGGTCCCGGTACAATATCGATAACCCCCGAAACTTTCCCGGTGGCCGAAACTTGACTTCTTATATATAATTTTTCACCTCCGGACCATTCCGGAACTCCTCATGACGTCCGGGATCTCATCCGGGACTCCGAACAACTTTCGGGTTTCCGCATACTCATATCTCTACAACCCTAGCGTCACCGAACCTTAAGTGTGTAGACCCTACGGGTTCGGGAGACATGCAGACATGACCGAGACGCCTCTCCGGTCAATAACCAACAGCGGGATCTGGATACCCATGTTGGCTCCCACTTGTTCCACGATGATCTCATCGGATGAACCACGATGTCGAGGATTCAATCAATCCCGTATACAATTCCCTTTGTCAATCAGTATGTTACTTGCCCGAGATTCGATCGTCGGTATCCCAATACCTTGTTCAATCTCGTTACGGGCAAGTCTCTTTACTCGTACCGCAATGCATGATCCCGTGACTAACGCCTTAGTCACATTGAGCTCATTATGATGATGCATTACCGAGTGGGCCCAGAGATACCTCTCCGTCATACGGAGTGACAAATCCCAGTCTCGATCCGTGCCAACCCAACAGATACTTTCGGAGATACCCGTAGTGTACCTTTATAGTCACCTAGTTACGTTGTGACGTTTGGCACACCCAAAGTATTCCTACGGTATCCGGGAGTTGCACGATCTCATGGTCTAAGGAAAAGATACTTGACATTGGAAAAGCTCTAGCAAACGAAACTACACGATCTTTTATGCTATGCTTAGGATTGGGTCTCGTCCATCACATCATTCTCCTAATGATGTGATCCCGTTATCAATGACATCCAATGTCCATAGTCAGAAAACCATGACTATCTGTTGATCAACAAGCTAGTCAACTAGAGGCTTACTAGGGACACGTTGTGGTCTATGTGTTCACACATGTATTACGATTTCCGGATAACACAATTATAGCATGAACAAGGGAAAATTATCATGAACAAAGAAATATAATAATAACCATTTATTATTGCCTCTAGGGCATATTTCCAACAGTCTCCCACTTGCACTAGAGTCAGTAATCTAGTTACATTGTGATGAATCGAGCGCCCATTGCGTCCTGGTGTTGATCATGTTTTGCCCTAGGGAGAGGTTTAGTCAACGGATCTGCTACATTCAGGTCCGTATGTACTTTACAAATATCTATGTCTCCATTTTGAACACTTTCACGAATGGAGTTGAAGCGTCGCTTGATATGCCTGGTCTTCCTGTGAAACCTGGGCTCCTTCGCAAGGGCAATAGCTGCAGTGTTGTCACAGAAGAGAGTCATCGGGCCCGACGCATTGGGAATCACCCCTAGGTCGGTAATGAACTCCTTCATCCAGACTGCTTCCTGTGTTGCCTCCGAGGCTGCCATGTACTCCGCTTCACATGTAGATCTCGCCACGACGCTTTGCTTGCAACTGCACCAGCTTACTGCTCCTCCATTCAAAATATACACGTATCCGGTTTGTGACTTCGAGTCATCCAGATCTGTGTCGAAGCTAGCGTCGACGTAACCCTTTACGACGAGCTCTTCGTCACCTCCATAAACGAGAAACATATCCTTAGTCCTCTTCAGGTACTTCAGGATATTCTTGACCGCTGTCCATTCCTACCAAACTTACGGCAAGGTTTACATCAGGTCTGGTACACAGCATGGCATACATAATAGACCCTATGGCCGAGGCATAGGGGATGACACTCATCTTTTCTATATCTTCTGCCGTGGTCGGGCATTGAGCCGTGCTCAATTGCACACCTTGCAATACAGGCAAGAACCCCTTCTTGGACTGATCCATATTGAACTTCTTCAATATCTTGTCAAGGTATGTACTCTGTGAAAGACCAATGAGGCGTCTTGATCTATCTCTATAGATCTTGATGCCTAATATATAAGCAGCTTCTCCAAGGTCCTTCAATGAAAAACACTTATTCAAATAGGCCTTTATACTTTCCAAGAATTCTATATCATTTCCCATCAATAGTATGTCATCCACATATAATATGAGAAATGCTACAGAGCTCCCACTCACTTTCTTGTAAGCACAGGCTTCTCCATAAGTCTGTGTAAACCCAAACGCTTTGATCATCTCATCAAAGCGAATGTTCCAACTCCGAGATGCTTGCACCAGCCCATAGATTGAGCGCTGGAGCTTGCATACTTTGTTAGCATTCTTAGGATCGACAAAACCTTCCGGCTGCATCATATACAACTCTTCCTTAAGGAAGCCGTTAAGGAATGCCGTTTTGACGTCCATCTGCCATATCTCATAATCATAGTATGCGGCAATTGCTAACATGATTCGGACGGACTTCAGCTTCGCTACGGGTGAGAAAGTCTCATCGTAGTCAACCCCTTGAACTTGTCAATAACCCTTAGCGACAAGTCGAGCCTTATAGATGGTCACATTACCATCCGCGTCTGTCTTCTTCTTAAAGATCCATTTGTTTTCTATGGCTCGCCGATCATCGGGCAAGTCAGTCAAAGTCCATACTTCGTTTTCATACATGGATCCTATCTCGGATTTCATGGCTTCTAGCCATTTGTCGGAATCCGGGCCCGCCATCGCTTCTTCGTAGTTCGAAGGTTCACCGTTGTCTAACAACATGATTTCCAGGACAGGGTTGCCGTACCACTCTGGTGCGGAACGTGTCCTTGTGGACCTACGAAGTTCAGTGGCAACTTGATCCGAAGCTTCATGATCATCATCATTAACTTCCTCCCCAGTCGGTGTAGGCACCACAGGAACATCTTTCCGCGCTGCGCTACTTTCCGGCACGGAAGGGGTGACTATTACCTCATCAAGTTCCACTTTCCTCCCACTCAATTCTTTCGAGAGAGACTCCTTCTCCAGAAAGGACCCGTTCTTGGCAACGAAGATCTTGCCTTCGGATCTGAGGTAGAAGGTATACCCAATAGTTTCCTTAGGGTATCCTATGAAGACGCATTTTTCCGACTTGGGTTCGAGCTTTTCAGGTTGAAGTTTCTTGACATAAGCATCGCATTCCCAAACTTTTAGAAACGACAGCTTAGGTTTCTTCCCAAACCATAATTCATACGGTGTCGTCTCAACGGATTTCGACGGAGCCCTATTTAAAGTGAATGCGGCAGTCTCTAAAGCATAGCCCCAAAATGAGAGCGGTAAATCGGTAAGAGACATCATAGATCGCACCATATCCAATAGAGTGCGATTACGACGTTCGGACACACCGTTTCGCTGAGGTGTTTCCAGGCGGCGTGAGTTGTGAAACTATTCCACATTTCCTTAAGTGTGCACCAAATTCATGACTTAAATATTCTCCACCACGATCTGATCGTAAGAATTTTATTCTCCTGTCACGTTGATTCTCAACCTCACTCTGAAATTCCTTGAACTTTTCAAAGGTTTCAGACTTGTGTTTCATTAAGTAGACATACCCATATCTACTTAAGTCATCAGTGAGAGTGAGAACATAACGATATCCTCCGCGAGCCTCAACACTCATTGGACCGCACACATCGGTATGTATGATTTCCAATAAGTTGGTTGCTCGCTCCATTGTTCCGGAGAACGGAGTCTTGGTCATCTTACCCATGAGGCATGGTTCGCATGTGTCAAATGATTCGTAATCAAGAGACTCCAAAAGTCCATCTGCATGGAGCTTCTTCATGCGCTTCACACCAATGTGACCAAGGAGGCAGTGCCACAAGTATGTGGGACTATCGTTATCAACTTTACATCTTTTGGTATTCACACTATGAATATGTGTAACATCACGTTCGAGATTCATCAAAAATAAACCATTGACCAGCGGGGCATGACCATAAAACATATCTCTCATATAAATAGAACAACCATTATTCTCAGATTTAAATGAGTAGCCATCTCGAATTAAACGAGATCCAGATACAATGTTCATGCTCAAAGTTGGCACTAAATAACAATTATTGAGGTTTAAAACTAATCCCGTAGGTAGATGCAGAGGTAGCGTGCCGACGGCGATCACATCGACCTTGGAACCATTCCCGACGCACATCGTCACCTCGTCCTTCGCCAGTCTCCGTTTATTCCGTAGTTCCTGTTTTGAGTTACAAATATGAGCAACCGCACTGGTATCAAATACCCAGGAGCTACTAGGAGTACTGGTAAGGTACACATCAATTACATGTATATCACATATACCTTTGGTGTTGCCGGCCTTCTTGTCCGCTAAGTATTTGGGGCAGTTCCGCTTCCAGTGACCACTTCCCTTGCAATAAAAGCACTCAGTTTCAGGCTTGGGTCCATTCTTCGATTTCTTCCCGGCAACTGGCTTACCGGGCGCGGCAACCCCCTTGCCGTCCTTCTTGATGTTCTTCTTACCCTTGCCCTTCTTGAACTTAGTGGTTTTATTCACCATCAACACTTGATGTTCTTTTCTGATCTCCACCTCCGCTGATTTCAGCATTGAATATACCTCAGGAATGGTCTTTTCCATCCCTTTCATATTGAAGTTCATCACAAAGCTCCTGTAGCTTGGTGGAAGCGACTGAAGGATTCTGTCAATGACCGCGTCATCCGGGAGATTAACTCCCAGCTGAGACAAGCGGTTGTGCAACCCAGACATTCTGAGTATGTGCTCACTAACAGAACTATTCTCCTCCATTTTACAGCTGAAGAACTTGTCGGAGACTTCATATCTCTCGACCCGGGCATGAGCTTGGAAAACCATTTTCAGCTCCTCGAACATCTCATATGCTCCATGTTTCTCAAAACGCTTTTGGAGACCCGGTTCTAAGCTGTAAAGCATGCCGCACTGAACGAGGGAGTAATCATCAGCACGTGATTGCCAAGCGTTCATAACGTCTTGGTTCTCTGGGATTGGTGCTTCACCTAGCGGTGCTTCTAAGACATAATCTTTCTTGGCTGCTATGAGGATGATCCTCAGGTTCCGGACCCAGTCCGTATAGTTGCTGCCATCATCTTTCAGCTTGGTTTTCTCTAGGAACGCGTTGAAATTGAGGACAACGTGGGCCATTTGATCTACAAGACATAGTGTAAAGATTTTAGACTAAGTTCATGATAATCAAGTTCATATAATCAAATTATTTAATGAACTCCCACTCAGATAGACATCCCTCTAGTCATCTAAGTGAAAAATGATCCGAGTTAACTAGGCCGTGTCCGATCATCACGTGAGATGGACTAGTCAAGATCGGTGAACATCTCCATGTTGATCGTATCTTCTATACGACTCATGCTCGACCTTTCGGTCCTCCGTGTTCCGAGGCCATGTCTGTACATGCTAGGCTCGTCAAGTCAACCTAAGTGTATTGCGTGTGTTCCGAGGCCATGTCTGTACATGCTAGGCTCGTCAACACCCGTTGTATTCGAACGTTAGAATCTATCACACCCGATCATCACGTGGTGCTTCGAAACAATGAACCTTCGCAACGGTGCACAGTTAGGGGGAACATTTTCTTGAAATTATCATAAGGGATCATCTTACTTACTACCGTCGTTCTAAGCAAATAAGATGCAAAAACATGATAAACATCACATGCAATCAAATAGTGACATGATATGGCCAATATCATTATGCTCCTTTGATCTCCATCTTCGGGGCACCATGATCATCTCCGTCACCGGCATGACACCATGATCTCCATCATCATGATCTCCATCATTGTGTCTTCATGAAGTCGTGACGCCAACGATTACTTCTACTTCTATGGCTAACGCGTTTAGCAACAAAGTAAAGTAATTTACATGGCGTTATTCAATGACACGCAGGTCATACAAAATAATAAAGACAACTCCTATGGCTCCTGCCGGTTGTCATACTCATCGACATGCAAGTCGTGATTCCTATTACAAGAATATGATCAATCTCATACATCACATATATCATTCATCACATCTTCTGGCCATATCACATCACATAGCACTTGCTGCAAAAACAAGTTAGACGTCCTCTAATTGTTGTTGCAAGTTTTTACGTGGTTTGTAGGTTTCTAGCAAGAACGTTTCTTACCTACGTATGACCACAATGTGATTTGCCAATTTCTATTTACCCTTCATAAGGACCCTTTTCATCAAATCCATTCCGACTAAAGTAGGAGAGACAGACACCCGCTAGCCACCTTATGCAACTAGTGCATATCAATCGGTGGAACCTGTCTCACGTAAGCGTACGTGTAAGGTCGGTCCGGGCCGCTTCATCCCACAATGCCGCCGAAACAAGATAAGACTAGTAACGGCAAGAAGAATTGGCAACATCTACGCCCACAACTGCTTTGTGTTCTACTCGTGCATAGTAACTACGCATAGGCCTGGCTCATGATGCCACTGTTGGGAATCGTAGCATAATTTTAAAATTTTCCTACGCTCACCAAGATCCATCTATGGAGTATACTAGCAACGAGGGGAAAGGAGTGCATCTACATACCCTTGTAGATCGCGAGCGGAAGCGTTCCAATGAACGTTGTTGACGGAGTCATACTCGCCGTGATTCAAATCACCGATGACCGAGTACCGAACGGACGGCACCTCTGCGTTCAACACACGTACGATGCAGCGACGTCTCCTCCTTCTTGATCCAACAAGGGGGGAGGAGAGGTTGATGGAGATCCAGCAGCACGACGGCGTGGTGGTGGATGTAGCGGGATCTCGGCAGGGCTTCGCCGAGCGTCTGCGAGAGGGAGAGGTGTAGCAGGGGAGGAGGGAGGTGCCCAAGGCTGTAATACTACTGCCCTCCCTCCCCCCCCCTTTATATAGGCCCCCTGGGAGGGGGGCGTCAGCCAAGTCCCATCAAGGGAGGGGGCGGCGGCCAAGGGGGGAGACTTGCCCCCCCAAGGCAAGTGGGGCGCCCCCCACCCTAGGGTTTCCAACCCTAGGCGCAGGGGGAGGCCCATGGGGGGCGCCCCAGCCCACTAGGGGCTGGTTCCCTTCCCACTTCAGCCCATGGGGCCCTCCGGGATAGGTGGCCCCACCCGGTGGACCCCCGGGACCCTTCCGGTGGTCCCGGTACAATACCGATAACCCCCAAAACTTTCCCGGTGGACGAAACTTGACTTCCTATATATAATTTTTCACCTCCGAACCATTCCGGAACTCCTCATGACGTCCGGGATCTCATCCGGGACTCCGAACAACTTTCGGGTTTCCGCATACTCATATCTCTACAACCCTAGCGTCACCGAACCTTAAGTGTGTAGACCCTACGGGTTCGGGAGACATGCAGACATGACCGAGACGCCTCTCCGGTCAATAACCAACAGCGGGATCTGGATACCCATGTTGGCTCCCACATGTTCCACGATGATCTCATCGGATGAACCACGATGTCGTGGATTCAATCAATCCCGTATACAATTCCCTTTGTCAATCGGTATGTTACTTGCCCGAGATTCGATCGTCGGTATCCCAATACCTTGTTCAATCTCGTTACCGGCAAGTCTCTTTACTCGTACCGCAATGCATGATCCCGTGACTAACGCCTTAGTCACATTGAGCTCATTATGATGATGCATTACCGAGTGGGCCCAGAGATACCTCTCCGTCATACGGAGTGACAAATCCCAGTCTCGATCCGTGCCAACCCAACAGATACTTTCGGAGATACCCGTAGTGTACCTTTATAGTCACCCAGTTACGTTGTGACGTTTGGCACACCCAAAGTATTCCTACGGTATCCGGGAGTTGCACGATCTCATGGTCTAAGGAAAAGATACTTGACATTGGAAAAGCTCCAGTAAACGAAACTACACGATCTTTTATGCTATGCTTAGGATTGGGTCTCGTCCATCACATCATTCTCCTAATGATGTGATCCCGTTATCAATGACATCCAATATCCATAGTCAGGAAACCATGACTATCTGTTGATCAACGAGCTAGTCAACTAGAGGCTTACTAGGGACACGTTGTGGTCTATGTATTCACACATGTATTACGATTTCCGGATAACACAATTATAGCATGAACAATAGACAATTATCATGAACAAAGAAATATAATAATAACCATTTATTACTGCCTCTAGGGCATATTTCCAACACAAGTAATAATTGATGGGGGGAGACCAATGTGAAGTATTTGTCTTCCTCGAGAGAAATATCTAATAGAAGATGTACCTCGCTCAAAAAATAAAAACGCAAGGTGTAGCAGCCTCGGCAAACAATAACGTGCAAGCTATATCTGCCCTGTTCTAGAAAATATAGTTATACCTACGCTGAAAAAACAAAAAAATATAATTTGTGGATATTTAAAAAGAGATGTGACTGGCTGGAGACCATTGTGAAGTGTTTGACTTGTTCCTCGAAAGAAAGAAACAAATTGATGCTTGCCTTTAAAAAAAAATTGGGAATTAACTTGGAGGATGCAAAGTTTGAAAATTCCACACCATTGATGTGGACGAAGAGCAATAAGTAATAACTGATGGCGGATTGGAAATTAACTTGGAGGATACAATTTTTGAAAATTTGGCACGATTGATGTGGACATAGAGGAACAAGTAATAATTGATGTCTGGGGGGGGGGGGGGGGGCAGTTGTGAAGTCTTTGTCTTGCTCAGTTGTTCCTTGAAAGAAACGGACAAGTTGAAGCATGCCTTCAAACAACAAAAATGGAAATTAACTTGGAGGATGCCATGTTTGAAAATTCGGCATGACTTGTGTGCACGCATAGCAGTAATAATTAATGGTGGGACCAATGTGAAGTCTTTGTCTTGTTTAGTTGTTCTTGAAAGAAACATACAAGTTTAAACCTGCCTTCAAAAAACAAAAACAAAAATTAACTTGGAGGAGTCTAAGTTTGAAAATTGAAAATGATTGATGTGCACACAGGGGAACAAATAATTACTGATACGGGAAACCTGGTGAAGTTTTTGTCTTTTTCGGTTGTTCCTCGAAAGAAACAGAACGTGAAAACCTGCAATAGAAAGAAAGAAACAAGTTGAAACCTGCCTCAAAAAACAAAATTAAATTAACTTGGAGGATGTGAAATTCGGCACGACTGATGTGCACACAACGGAAAAGGTAATAAAAGAAATAGACAAGTTGAAACTTCCTTCAAAACACAACAAATGGAAATTAACTGAAGGATGCAAAGTTTGATAACTCGGCCTGACCACGTGGAGGAACAAGTAATAATTGATGGGGGGAGACCAATGTGAAGTATTTGTCTTCCTCGAGAGAAATATCTAATAGAAGATGTACCTCGATCAAAAAATAAAAACGCAAGGTGTAGCAGCCTCGGCAAACAATAACGTGCAAGCTACATCTGCCCTGTTCTAGAAAATATAGTTATACCTGCGCTGAAAAAACAAAAAAAAATTTGTGGATATTTAAAAAGAGATGTGACTGGCTGGAGACCATTGTGAAGTGTTTGACTTGTTCCTCGAAAGAAAGAAACAAATTGATGCTTGCCTTTAAAAAAAATTGGGAATTAACTTGGAGGATGCAAAGTTTGAAAATTCCACACCATTGATGTGGACGAAGAGCAATAAGTAATAACTGATGGCGGATTGGAAATTAACTTGGAGGATACAATGTTTGAAAATTTGTCACGATTGATGTGGAGATAGAGGAACAAGTAATAATTGATGTCGTGGGGGGAGGGGGGGGGGGGGGGGGCAGTTGTGAAGTCTTTGTCTTGCTCAGTTGTTCCTTGAAAGAAACGGACAAGTTGAAGCATGCCTTCAAACAACAAAAATGGAAATTAACTTGGAGGATGCCAAGTTTGAAAATTCGGCATGACTGATGTGCACACATAGCAGTAATAATTAAAGGTGGGACCCATGTGAAGTCTTTGTCTTGTTTAGTTGTTCTTGATAGAAACATACAAGTTTAAACCTGCCTTCAAAAAACAGAAACAAAAATTAACTTGGAGGAGTCTAAGTTTGAAAATTGAAAATGATTGATGTGCACACAGGGGAACAAATAATTACTGATACGGGAAACCTGGTGAAGTTTTTATCTTTTTGGTTGTTCCTCGAAAGAAACAGAACGTGAAAACCTGCAATAGAAACCAATGAAAAATAAAGGGTTAGTTCTTTTACAGTCTTCTAGATAAGGTGAAATAAGATTCCCCTACCCAGTTTATTCTAGAAGCTCAACCAAATTTATTTATTTATAATCCTACTAATTAAAACTTTACTAGTAGCTTTCTAACAATTATTTTTGATGGAGCTTCTAAAATAAACTGGATAGGAGGTAGGGGGTAGAAGCGCTAAAAAGCCACCAAAAAAACTAGCTCGATGATGCAATGTTTGAAAACTCAGTACGATCGATATGTAGATGCGGAGAAATAAGTTAATAATTAACAGGGAGACCCACATGAAGTATTGGTCTTGCTCCTCGAAAAAAATATCTAACATTAAAGTTATACATGTCTAAGAAAACAAAAAGCGCAAGTTGTACTGGCATCAGGGAACAATAACATACAAGCTTTGTTTAACGCAGTACAGAGACAGATGCTCATACATACGCATATACACTCACCTTATAAACGCACGCAAGCACACCCTATCCCTATGAGCACCTCCGAGAGATTGAGCCAGCACATCATCTTGAGATTGATGAAGTCGCCACATACGCCTTCCTAGTCGACGGGATGTATTCTCCCACTGAACACACATCGCTGAAAGGCTTGAAATAAATCTAGGAAAATGTGAGCAGCAATGTCAAGTCTGGGCCTTGAACCCTGGTAGGCAAAGAATATCACTATCCTCCTAACCATTCAATTACGGGTTGGTTCGCCAATAACATGCAAAGTGTATCTGCCCTGTTCTAAAAATATAGTTGTACCTGCCCAAAAAAAAACCTAACTTGTGCATATTTAAAAAGAAGATGTGACCGGCTGGAGAAATGGTGCTATCGGCTACCACCATATGTATAGGTAATTCATAAGACGAGGTGAAGGTTTCTCCCAGCCAGTGCTCACTGCCGTACCACAGCAGCGGTGTGCAGTAGAATCACATTCCACAAGAAAAGTTAGCGAGAAGGTCAGATCCATCCATCTGCATGGCAATAGTCAGTGGGACGATGGATGTCCTCCTCCCTAAGCTGGCCGAGTTGCTTACCGATGAGTTCAAGCTACACAAGGGGCTCAAGGAGGAGATTGCATCCCTTAGCCGCGAGCTGGAGAGCATGCAGGCGGCGCTGGTGAAGATATCGGAGGTGCCGGTCGGGCAGCTCGACGGGCAGGTCAAGGTGTGGTCGAGGGAGGTGAGGGAGATGTCCTACGACATCGAGGACAGCATCGACACCTTCACGGTCCGTTTTGGGGCTGCCCAAGAGCCCCCCGAGCCGCTTGGCTTGATCAAGGGGTTCATGGACAGGGTGAGGAGCCTGTGGGCAACCGCGTTGACTCGCCGCCAGATCGCCGGAGAGATCCAGCGCATCAAAGGCGAAGTGGAGGAGGTTAGCCAACGGCGCAAGAGATACAAGCTCGACGATGATCTTGTCAGGCCATCTGCCGCGACAACCATCGATCCTCGTCTGCCGGCCCTGTACGAGGATGCGTCCAGGCTTGTTGGCATGGAAAGGCCAACAGGAGATCTAGTCAAGTGGTTGAAGGAGGGGGAGGGCGCATCAAAGCGGCAGCTCAAGGTGCTGTCCATCGTCGGAGTCGGCGGCCTGGGCAAGACGACCCTAGCCAACACGGTGTTCCACATGCTAGAAGGGCAGTTCCAGTGCCGGGCTTTTGTCTCGGTGTCCCTTACACCGGACGTAAAGAAGATATTTCGCAGCATAATTCGCCAGGTAAGTGGAGAAGATTGCACCAACGGTGAAGATTGGGATGTTAAGGAACTTGTGGATCATATCCGAAATTTTCTCAAGGACAAGAGGTGCGTGCGTGCATTTCTTTTTCAAAACAAGTACTTATTGATTAATGTTATGTACCCTATAAGCTCCGTGTGTTGCTACCAAAATAGAGATCAGTCCGCCAACGACATTTTTTTAACGCAGTACAATCGAAGTTGCTTACATACATGAGCATACACTCACCTCTATGAACACACACACCATATCTCTATGACCACCTTCGAGAAACTAAGCTGACATAACATCTTGAGATTGACAAAGTCATGGTACGTAGGTGCCTCGTGGTCGACAGGAACGTCTTCTTCCACTGAACGAACATCGATGGAAAATCTAAAATAAATCCAGAAAAATGCGAGCATCAATATCAAGTCTAAAAAGTTTCCACCAAGTGGGCACTAGAGACTAAAGCTCGTAAGCAATTGCTCTCAACTCCTATACGAAAGCCATATTGTTTGTTTGCGATAAAGATTTGTGAGGTCAACTAGACGTAGGCTTGGTAAAAGTATATCCGTACGCATCGGTTCGTCATGGAGTATGCATACAACCTAGCTGTATTTACGTAGCATATTGATTCAATGTTTATATTCTCATATTATATATTAATGTACCAGAAATACAAATAACATTATGTTAACTAACTTTTTGAAGAAAAAAATCTGGAATAATTCAAAGATTTCAAAAAATCAAAATAATACTATTGGTGATTAAATAATAACTTCAGTGGTTATTTCAACATAATTATGCCAGTGAATATTTTAAAGAAAACATAAAAAATAGTATATTTCAAAATCCAATCATTTTCAACTAACATTTTCACAACTATTTCATAAACTCAGATTAAAAAAATAATTTCATTGACATTCACAATTATTTCACAAATCACAAATTTCTAAACTATGCCAACAATTTCAAAAAAAATGATTTAAATATTTTATAAATGTCAACCTAGAAATTTCACATATTTCTTATGTGAATCAAAAGCACTTCATATTTCACACATCACAAATCTGAAAGAAAATCACTTTCTTTGACAAAAAAGAACCAAAATAACTTTCGTATTTCACATATCACAAAAATCACTTGCACAAATCAAAACCAAATCCAAAGATCTGTACATCATATCAGTTTGCTTTAATTTGAGTAATTTCCCTTCTATATCGGTGATATTCAGAAACATCCACATAATATCACCATCATGTCACAAATCATTCACAAATACAACGGATTGCTAGAATAAATTCACTAATATTTCATCAAAGATCACAAAGCATATTACACTGTTCCATTCCTGTAAACTTCACAAACTGAAACATGCTTTTACATGCAAATGAAATAAGCTTCACAAAATGAACCAAGATTCAAAAAGTATATCTCAAATGACAAGAAAAATGACAAGCCAAATATGCCAGTTCACATTCCAGATGCACAACCGAACAAATTTTACATACCATTTAGTAAATTTTACTTTTAAAATATGTGGTTATAAAAATAGATATTATTCTTCAACTGGGTAAGCTTCCATAGGGGCTCCTAACTCCATTGTTAGGAAGTAGACACAAGAAACTGAAGCTCCGTAGCAATTTCTCTCAACCCTTACAAGCTCAACCTTGTCGATGTTTGTTTGTAGTAAATATTAATGCAGTCAACGAGACGTGCCCTTGGTAAATATGAAGTATATCATATAACAAGAAATCCTTTATCTTCACAATCTAGTGGCAAAGGCCACTCTTTCGGGACTCTAGATAGACAAGAGTGACGTACTATTTATTTTCATGTGGCGTAGTGCAAGTTCACTATCACCATGACTGGTTCTCTATATGTCATCTGGAGCAATCGCTCTCACCTCCCTATGTTTGGTTCATGTCAGATGTCAATGTTACTCCAGAACGGAGAAGAGGTGAGATGGCATGGGGAGGAGGTGGTGAGAATGAAAGGTTAACAGAAAGAAGAAAGGCATCACGATGTAGAAGTCAGTGGTGTTATCCCTCTTTTTGAAAGGAAAAAATAGAAGGAAAAAAGGCAACTTCGGAGGGAGAGGAGAGTTGGAGGCGATAGTGGAACCGAAAGTGTGATGATGGCGTCCAAATAAGAACAAAAGTTACCCGCCTCTTTTAATATAATAACTACATTTCTATTTGATATGTTCCATTATTATATAATTAGTTGAATTTCCTTACAAGGGTGTTATTGCATTTTTTGCAAACTGGCCACAGGCGCCATATAAAAGCATGCACTTTGCCAACGATAGTTGTCAAAAGAAGTCTCAGTAGCATCACAAAAATTACCGAGACAAAATCTATTTACTTTCGACCGTACTTCCAATTTTGGATATAAGCTAATGACTATTTATTTTACATTTTGCAAAATCATATATAGGTACTTAATTATAATTGATGATATATGGGACCAAAATGTGTGGACGATTCTGAAAGTTGCTTTGATCAAGAGCAATTGTGGTAGTAGAATAATTACCACTACTCGGAAAGTTGGTGTTGCTGAATCTTGTTGCTCTGATTTCAATGGTAGAGTGTATCACCTAGCACCTCTCTCCCATGGGGACTCAAAAAAATTATTCTACAAGAGAATATTTAATTGTGAAGATGATTACCCCAATGAGTTGAAAGAAGTATCTGAGAAAATACTGAAAAAATGTGATGGCTTACCATTGGCTATCATAACTATAGCTAGTTTATTGGCTAGTAAACCGACAAAAACAAATGAGCTATGGTACAATGTGCTCAACTCCATTGGTTCTGGACATGAAAATGGTCCTAGTGTGGAGAACATGAGAGGGATATTATCTCTTAGCTATCGTGACCTACCTCCTCACTTGAAAACTTGCTTGTTGTACCTAAGCATATTTCCGGAGGATCATATGATTAATAGAGATAAACTGATATGGGGATGGGTTGCAGAAGATTTTATTCATGATAAGCAAA
This sequence comes from Triticum aestivum, assembly GCF_018294505.1. Taxonomy (NCBI): domain Eukaryota; kingdom Viridiplantae; phylum Streptophyta; class Magnoliopsida; order Poales; family Poaceae; genus Triticum; species Triticum aestivum. The sequence continues at coordinate 14,465,532 of NC_057808.1, read as the reverse complement.
GGGGGAACTTATATAAACAAGGAGAAAATTACTTCAATGAGTTGATTAATCGGAATATGCTTCAGCCTGTTGATATTGACACTCATGGTAGTGCAAAAACATGTCGTGTACATGATATGGTACTTGATCTCATCACTTCGTTATCGGCCGAGGAAAATTTTGTTAGTATACTAGGAGGTCAGCAGCCATTGTCTACAGGGAACAAGATCCGCCGATTATCAATCCAAGAGAACAATGGAGAGCACAATATGCTTGATAAATCCATGGACTTATCCCATGTAAGGCTACTTTTTGTCTTCAGGTCTGCTATTGACATGATTCCATCACTTTTGAGCTTCCAGGTTCTACGTGTGCTGGATCTCGAAGAATGCCAACATTTGGATAGTTGTTATTTGAAGGATATCACAAATTTGCTGCATTTGAGGTATCTAGGACTAGGACGCACATATATTACTGAGCTTCCAAAAGAAATTGGGAATTTACAGTACTTGCAGACACTGGACCTGAGGGAAACAAAAATACATGAGTTGCCATCAACAGTTGTTCAGTTGAGACAACTGGTACGCTTATATGTTTCCATAGGCACTAGAGTGCCCGTGGGAATAGGAAATATGGAATCACTAGAAGAGTTGTCAAAAATTAACATCTCTGAGTCTCCAAACTTTGTGAAAGAGTTAGGCACTCTGACTGAACTAAGAGTGCTTGAAATTTGGGCCAATGGATGGGACAGCAGCTACGAGAAACCTTTTCTGGAATCTCTAAGCAGCCTCCACAAAATCCAAATTCTCTCTGTTTTTGCTGCTGACGTGTCGCTGGATTTCACGTCAGAAGGTTGGGTCCCTAAATGTTTACAAACCTTCTGGGCTTGGGATAGCCCATTCTCTATTCTGCCTAGGTGGATTAACTGCTCTCTCCAGAACTTGTCCATCAGACTCAACAAAATACAACAGGAGCATGTTCAAATCCTTGGGGGTTTGCCTGCACTTCATTTTCTTGAACTGCTAGTGATAGATCACCCAGAAGTAAAACTGATCATTGGTCGTGACAATACATTCCAGTGTTTAAGTGAATTCGCATTTGAATGTAGAGCAGCCGGGCTGGTATTTGCACAAGAAGCTCTGCAGGGACTTCAAAGGCTCAGGTTTGATTTTGGAGTGCGGGAAACAAAAGATCTGTATGGTGATTTTGAATTTGGATTGGAGAATCTGTCTTCAGTTAAGCGTGTCCGCATTGATATTGATTGTGATGGTGCCTGGGTTTCGGAGGTGGAAGCTCTGGAGATTCTGATCAAGAAGACAACCAATGTGTATGCCCCTATTCTAAATATAAGCAGGCGTCTTGAAGAAGACATGCTAAAACATGAAGACATTGGACTGGCAAACAAAAAGGAAGAGGTATTGTTACTTCATCCACCCGTAGTTATATGTTTCTTTTATTCGCATATATGTACTTGATTAACTTTTGGTTCGTTATGTGTAAGCCTTATATTTGTTTGAAGTTAAATTGGACGATTTGTGCCTTATCAATATTGAGCTGACCTTCCAGTTAACGATCTTTATTTCTAAAATATGCATGTGCTAATATTTCATCGAATAATTCACACACATTAGTATTATAAACTATATATGTTTCAATGTGTCAATGCATTGATCTACTCAAGCAGTTGACATTATTACTTACTTTTCTTATTGTCAAACTTACATGAAGCAATGAAATAATAATGTCAATTTTGTTATAGATAATGAGCTTCAAGGTTTAATGCCTTATTAACACCCTATGTGGTTGTGTCTCCATTTCTTGCAAGTAGAATTGGCCTGCCAAGAATGGGCCTTGGGGTGGAAATGGTGGTAGGGCTCGCGACATCAAGGTGGCACCGCAAAGCCTGGAAAGTGTGACGATTCGCAGTGGTTCAGTTGTTGATTCACTCGCTTTCTCTTTCAAGGACGGAAATGGCCGGCACCACACTGCAGGCCCGTGGGGCAGTGATGGTGGGAGCGGCAAGACGGTGGGTTTAGCCAAAAAAATCTCTGTTTGGCTCGGTTAACCGTTGTTGTTAATTATTTTGTTAACTCATTATATTTTTCTCTTAATCACAGATTAAGCTTGGTCCTACAGAGTTTGTGACTGAAGTTTCGGGAACATTCGGTTCATTTGGTGCGTTGTCCAATGTTTTGACATCGCTCACTTTGGTCACTAACTGCGGCAGCTATGGGCCTTTTGGAAAAAGACAAGGAAGTCCTTTCAAAACTACGATGCAGAGTAATAGCAGCATTGTCGGCTTCTTTGGTAGGGCTGGCCAATTTGTTGATGCAATTGGTGTTTATGTGCTTCCATTCCCAGTCTAGCTTCGGCTGGGTGCCTTCCGAAAGATTTCAAAGAGGCCTGGAGCTAATCTTTCCATTACCATAGCAAATAGCCAAGTGGTTCGTGCACATGCTCAGGCAAGATTTTTAAATGTGGTAAAGACTGTAGAAAACTTATGATCTCACAATCATTTTTATTTTAGATTAAGATTTTTCTCCGTCAGCTGTTACATTCTTAGATTAACTGGCTTGAGGCAGTTTTCGTCCCTCCACGTTAATCCTCATTATCAAACAGTTACTTACCGTTAGATCAAAATATTAAAAGCCGAGATGCCGTAATCTTCCCCTGGAGGCAAGAACGATAGTAAATTATCAGTCTCTCCTTGATAGCTTTTTTTCTCTCTGTCATGCCCGGGCCTTCTCCTGTCGACATCCATCAAAATTGGCTCTAGGCACGACCCTATGTCGAGCAGCACATCCACTTCCCTGTTTTGTCTCTCCCGCGCCTCAGGAAGGAATCAAAAGCCAGCCTGCTTTGTCAGCGTTCATAGGCCGATGGCGATGCTACAGGCCAGTACGACACGCCAATCATGCACATGTATATTTTAGCGAACCATGTGTGTGCAATTTTGCACACCACATATTATAACTCTCCAATCACCGTAAATGTGTGTGATGGTTCCCCTAATTGTACCCAATTTGTTTATTTCAATCGTGTCGCAAGTAACGCACACGATTTTTCCCAAACAATTGTGTGTTGTCACGAGTTAACGCAACCGAACTGTGTGGGCGATATTGCAGACATCTCTTTTTTCTTTAATCATGTGTCATAGGTTGGTGGTCGCATACGTTTAACTTTCGGAGACACAGTTGAATTTTGTGTTGTGAGAGATTCCTTTATCGCACACAGTTCATGATGTGCGATAGAGGTGCTTAATAGCACCATTCTGCACTAATGTCAGTAAGACTACCTCCTCTTATCCAAGCGAGCTCCATGTGTAGAGGGTTCCAACACCGATTTTATTCTCCCTTGAGTCCTTGACCTGGCGTCTCCTATCCCATGTACAAGCCCAAATCTTCACTACAAGTGCTACATGATTCTTACCTACAAGAAAGTTCCTTTGCTCCATCATCCCCTACTCTTTAAGAATTTGGTAGTGAGCAGTACGCATCATCGTCGGCAGAAACTACCAACCGAGCCGCGTATTTGCATGTCCTGTTCACGGTGGTGGTTAACTTCTTTATTTGCCAATGATTTACAGAGACTGCTTCAGCCTATCAACTTCTGGGCCTACTGAGGCAACAATCATGTGACATATGTGGTAAGCAACTCAAGTTAATTCAAAAAAAAAAAAAAACAATCATGTGTACGTATATAAGTCTAATATAGTTCACATTGTCCTGTTTCCTTTTATACCAAAAAACTGATAATATTTGTTTTGTTTTGTACTTTGGGTCCACGAGTGGTGCCGTGGGACCATTCTTGCCCGTCATGAAGTTGAGCAGAAATGAAGTTGAAGGGAAATTGCCCCCGCAAAAAAAAGGGAAATTTGTCAACCAGTCGGCATCCGTGTGTATATCTTTCCCTTTTTGAGGGAAAACATTGCAGGTTCATTCAAACATTCATGTTACGTTCCCAAGACATCACCGACCTAACGGAAAGTGTTGGCACCTGAAGCCATGTCTTGCAAATTTTATTCTTGCAACCTTCCGTGACTAGTATTTTCTTTACCCCGAAACAGTAGAACAATTGTTCTAAGATATTTTATATTTATAATGTACAAAGTATTTATACTACATTGCCAAAACACTAGTAGAAAACAGGGCTTTCGTTCGGGCATGGCAAGCCCATTAGTCCCGGTTCAGTCACGAACCAGGACCCATGGGGGCATTCGTCCCGGTTCGTGAGCCCAGGGGGCCGGCCAGGGCCTCGTGGGCATTGGTCCCGGTTCGTATGGAACCATTTGTCCCAGTTCGAGGCACGAACCGGGACTAATGGGCCTCGCTCCTGGCCCACAACCATTGGTCTCGGTTCTTGGCATGAACCGGGACAGAAGGCCTGGATTTAGTACCGGTTCTAGCCACGAACCGGGACAAATGAGCTGCCTATATATACCCCATGGCCGCAGCAGAGCATTCCACAGTGCTCTATTTTTTCTGGCCGTCGAGGGGAGGGCATTTGGGTGCTCTAGCTCACCTCCTATGCACATGAGGTGTTCGATGAAATGTCTGAGCCACACTAGTTAATCTTTCTCCTCTCGAAACTCGACCTCCGAGCTCCATTTTCCCCAAGATTTGTCTAAGTTTAGCGGTCCGTCACGTCCCGTCCCCGTCTTCACCGCCGTCGATCGCCCGCGCCGATCTCGTCGCCAGCACCACCGTGGTGAGCCTCTTGTTCTTATCTTCTTTCTGAAAAAAAAATTCTTACTTCAGATAGATACTTGTCTAATTTTGTTACTTTTATTATTCCTTCTTATTATATAGTGCGATGGTTTTGGTATCCGCCCCCGTCGGCCCTCGTCCTGTCTATGATTCGGATATGGTATATATTATCTTTATAACTATTGGTTCATTTATTGTTTATGAAAATTATGCCGACCAACGTGACATAGATTTTATTTATCTAGGAGGTATGTGAACTGGAAATTCCAACCAACCCTATTGTCGAGAGGTTAAATTTAGTTGAAGAAGAAAACAATTTCTTGAAGGAAAAAATAAAAAATATTGAGGAGGAGAAAATGATATTGGAGTTGCATGTTGCGGATGTCGTCGATGATCACAAGATCAAGATGGATGCAATGCGCTTAAAGATTAGAAAGATTAGAAAATATGCCATTCATACCGAGGCTTGGTATCATTATGTCGTTGGATCAATTGTTACCTTGGTTGCGATTATGATCGCATTTATTTTCGCATTGAAATGTTTTACATAGTTTCAATGTATGGTTTAATTAATTAGATGCTCTGGAGAGCTATATGTTGTTAGATGAGAACTATGTATGTACTTTGGTTTTAATGTGATGATGAACTTCTATTAATTTGGTCACTTAATTATCTATTCATGTTGTTCTGTAATTGTTTTTGACACACTTAATTATATATAATGCACGCAGATGAACCGGCAATGGATGTACGGTGACAGACACACCTCCGAGTACATTAAGGGCGTGCATGATTTTCTCGAAGTGGCTGAGGCAAACAAGCAGAATGGTTTTATGTGTTGTCCATGCCCTACATGTGGGAATACGAAGTCTTACTCTGACCGGAAAATCATTCACACCCACCTGCTTTACAAGGGTTTCATGCCACACTATAATGTTTCGACGAGGCACAAAGAAATAGGGGTTATGATGAAAGACGGCAAAGAAGAAGAGGACGATGACAACTATGTGCCCCCTGAATACGGTGATGCTGCAACGGGGGAAGCTACTGAAGATCAAGAGGAACCAGACGATGTGCCCAATGATGCTGCAACGGGGGAAGCTGCTGAAGATCAAGAGGAACCAGTGCCCGATGATGATGATCTCCGCCGGGTCATTGTCGATGCAAGGACGCAATGCGAAAGTCAAAAGGAGAAGCTGAAGTTCGATCGCATGTTAGAGGATCACAAAAAAGGGTTGTACCCCAATTGCGAAGATGGCAACACAAAGCTCGGTACCGTACTGGAATTGTTGCAGTGGAAGGCAGAGAATGTTGTGCCCGACAAAGGATTTGAGAAGCTATTGAAAATATGGAAGAAGAAGCTTCCAAAGGATAACGAATTGCCCGACAGTACATACGCAGCAAAGAAGTTCGTATGCCCTCTAGGATTGGAGGTGCAGAAGATACATGCATGCCCTAATGACTGTATCCTCTACCGCGGTGCGTACAAGGATCTGAACGCATGCCCGGTATGCGGTGCATTGCGGTATAAGATCAGACGAGATGACCCTGGTGATGTTGACGGCGAGCCCCCCAGGAAGAGGGTTCCTGCGAAGGTGATGTGGTATGCTCCTATAATACCACAATTGAAACGTTTGTTCAGAAACGAAGAGCATGCCAAGTTGATGCGATGGCACAGTGAGGACCGTAAGAAAGACGGGAAGTTGAGAGCACCCGCTGACGGGTCGCGGTGGAGAAAAATCGAGAGAAAGTACTGGGCTGAGTTTGCAGCTGACCCAAGCAACGTAGGGTTTGGTTTAAGCGCGGATGGCATTAATCCTTTCGGGGAGCAGAGCAGCAATCACAGCACCTGGCCCATGACTCTATGTATGTATAACCTTCCTCCTTGGATGTGCATGAAGCGGAAGTTCATTATGATGCCAGTTCTCATCCAAGGCCCTAAGCAACCCGGCAACGACATTGATGTGTACCTAAGGCCATTAGTTGAAGAACTTTTACAGCTGTGGAATGGAAACGGTGTACGTACGTGGGATGAGCACAAACAGGAGGAATTTAACCTGCACGCGTTGCTGTTTGTAACCATCAGCGATTGGCCCGCTCTCAGTAACCTTTCAGGACAGACAAACAAGGGATACCACGCATGCACGCACTGTTTAGATGAAACTGAAAGTATATACCTGGACAAATGCAGGAAGAATGTGTACCTAGGCCATCGTCGATTTCTTCCGACCAACCATCAATGTCGAAAGAAAGGCAAGCATTTCAAAGGCGAGGCAGATCACTGGAAGAAGCCCGCTATGCGTACCGGTAATCACGTACTTGCTATGGTCAATGATTTACACGTAATATTTGGAAAGGGTCCCGGCGGACTAGCTGTTCCGAATGACGCTGAGGGACACGCACCCATATGGAAGAAGAAATCTATATTTTGGGACCTACCCTACTGGAAAGACCTAGAGGTCCGCTCTTCAATAGACGTGATGCACGTGACGAAGAACCTTTGCGTGAACCTGCTAGGCTTCTTGGGCGTGTATGGGAAGATAAAAGATACACCTGAGGCACGGGAGGACCTGCAACGTTTGCATGAAAAAGACGGCATGCCTCCAAAGCAGTATGAAGGTCCTGCCACCTATGCTCTTACGAAAGAAGAGAAAGAAATCTTCTTTGAATGCCTGCTCAGTATGAAGGTCTTGATTGGCTTCTCGTCGGACATAAAGGGAATAATAAATATGCCAGAGAAAAAGTTCCAGAACCTAAAGTCTCATGACTGCCACGTGATTATGACGCAACTTCTTCCGGTTGCATTGAGGGGGCTTCTACCGGACCGATTGGCCATTGTGAAGCTATGTGCGTTCCTCAATGCAATCTCTCAGAAGGTGATCGATCCAGAAATCATACCAAGGCTAAGGAGTGATGTGGCGCAATGTCTTGTCAGTTTCGAGCTGGTGTTCCCACCATCCTTCTTCAATATCATGACGCACGTCCTAGTTCATCTAGTCGACGATATTGTCATTCTGGGACCCGTATTTCTACACAATATGTTCCCCTTTGAGAGGTTCATGGGAGTCCTAAAGAAATATGTCTGTAACCGTGCTAGGCCAGAAGGAAGCATCTCCATGGGCCATCAAACAGAGGATGTCATTGGGTTTTGTGTTGACTTCATTCCTGGCCTTAAGAAGATAGGTCTCCCTAAATTGCGGTATGAGGGGAGACTGACTGGAAAAGGCACGCTAGGAGCGGAATCAATAATATGCAGGGACGGGCATTCTTGCTCTCAAGCACACTACACAGTTCTACAGAACTCTACCTTGGTGACCCCGTATGTCGATGAACACAAGAACAGTCTGCGCTCCAAACACCCAGAGCAGTGTGACGACTGGATTACATGTGAACACATCAGGACTTTCAGCTGTTGGTTGGAAACACGTCTCAGAGGTGAAACCACTGTTTGTGATGAGTTGTACTCGTTGTCCAGGGGACCATCTTCGACTGTATTGACTTACAAAGGATACGAGATAAATGGGAATACATTTTACACGATCGCCCATGATCAAAAGAGCACCAACCAAAAATGCGGTGTCCGCTTTGATGCAGCAACCGAGAGGGGAAAGGACACATATTATGGTTACATAATGGACATAGGGAACTTACGGGCATGATTTTAAGGTCCCTTTGTTTAAGTGCAAATGGGTCAATCTGTCAGGAGGCGGGGTACAGGTACACCCACAGTACGGAATGACAACAGTGAATCTGAACAATCTTGGGTACACTGACGAACCGTTCGTCCTAGCCAATGATGTGGCACAGGTTATCTATGTGAAGGACATGTCTACCAGACCGAGAAAGAGAAAAGATAAGGAAGCGAATACATCATACGACGAGCCAAAGCGCCACATAGTTCTTTCAGGAAAAAGGGACATTGTGGGAGTAGAGGGCAAGACAGACATGTCTGAAGATTATGAAAAGTTTCATGAAATTCCTCCCTTCAAAGTCAAGGCTGACCCAAGCATCCTGGTAAACGATGAAGATTATCCATCGTTACGGCGCAATAAGCAAATGACACAAGCGAAGAAAAAGTGAAGACTTTCTCCTGCAACTATTATGATGATACCATGCCAACTTTGTAACAGACGAGTATGATACCATTGTCCGTTTTGTACACGAAGTGCATCTAGTTTTTGCCGTAACCCTCTCAACTTTCTTGCACATGCTATGTGGATGAAATGATGATACCATGCCAACTTTTAACCTTTTCAGAGTTCATTTGAAATGCTTTTCAATTTTAGGGTCTTATAGCTCAAAATAATTAGTAAATGCATGAAAAATAACAAATGAAGTCAGGAAGAGTTGAAAATTGATGATGTGGCTTTGAATGGTGCATTTTGAACACACAAAAAGTCAGGAGTTCAAATAAGTTTTAAAAAATGAAATACCTTTGTAACAGACGAGTTTCCGTATGAAATCATGATACTTCGAAAGAGATTGTCCGTTTTGTACACGAAGTGCATCCAGTTTTTGCCGTAACCCTCTTAACTTCCTTGCACATGCTATGTGGATGAAATGATGATACCATGCCAACTTTCAACCTTTTAAAAGTTCATTTGAAATGCTTTTCAATTTTAGGGTCTTATAGCTCAAAATAATCAGTAAATGCATAAAAATGGTGCATGAAAAATAACAAATAAAATAAATAAGTAATTAGAAACAAAATAATATAAACTTTAATAAAATATATAAGTAGAAAAAAAAATAAACTTTAGTAACATAAATAAAATTTATGAAACTAAAATTATCAAAGTATTTTCTGTTCAAAACATTATAAGCAACCTCTAGTATTATTGAAACTAAAATTATATAAAATTGATGCAACTAAAATTATTGAAGTATTTTCTGTTCAAAATCATTGAAAGCAAAAATAATTTTCATAAAGAACTTTTCTTGTTAGAAACTTTAATAGCAAAAAGAATTATCATAAAGTAAAATAAATAAGTAATTAGAAACAAAATAAAATAAATAAGTTTTTTGTTGTAAGTAGAAACAAAACAAAATAAATAAAGTAAAAAAAACAAAAAATAGGCAAACAATAAAAATTATGCCACCTACTGGGCCACCACGGCCTGAATACGACTAGAAACCCATCCATGGGCCAGGATTCAGGCCCGCAGAAGGCCCAGTAGGCCCACAGGCATGTACAAAGAGGTTAGGCGCGTAAGCCTGCTTTAGAGAGGAGCTCGACAGCTCAGGCGCACCGCACCTTATAAACAGGTGCGGCTCTCTCTCAGCTAGCGAGGTGGGACTAAACTCCCACCACCACGCCGCTGTGCAAGACCAAAGGTCGCCGCTTCCCGCCCTTTGGGCTGCTGAAAAGAGGCCTTTGGTCCCGGTTGGTGGCACCAACCGGGACTAAAGGGGGCATTAGTCCCAGTTGGTGGCACCAACTGAGACTAATGCTTGGACTATATAACAAACACTTGTGAAAAGTTTCAGTTTTCATCGCCAGTTGCCTCCCCCCCCCCCGCCGTCAGGCTGCTCCACCTCGCCGTCTACGCCGCCGCCAACACCGTCGCCTCCCCGAGCCCGCGCCGTCCTCGTCGCCGGCATCCCTGAGCCCGCCGTCCTCGTCGTCCCCGTTGTCGCGTGCCTCCCCGAGCCCACCCCTCCTCGTCCCTGTCGCCGCCTGCCGTCCCGAGACCGCCGTCCCCGTCACCGCGTGCCGCCCCGAGCCGCCGTCCTCGTCGCCGGCCTCCTGCCATCGCCGCCCCCTCGAAGTGAGCCCCCCCTTTCCCATGGACCCGATCGAGCGCCACTCTTGCGCCCGAGTGCCCCTTGCTCTCTGCCCCTGCTCCATGGTCGCCGCCGGCCCCGACGCATTGAAGAGCAGAAGGAGAGGAGAAGGAGAGGAGAGGAGAAGGAGTGGAGCAGCAGCAAGACGCCGTCCAATTTTCTGAAATTTCTGAATTTTTTTACAGATATGAACAGTGCATATAGAGGGTTTTGATCAAATGCTAGATGGCTTTGGGCATTTTTAGAATTTATGATATTTTTTGTGGTGAGGTACTGATGCAAGACAAAGGTGATGGCAAAATTTCAGAATTTTTGGATTTCTTTAGAATAGGTTTTCAGCAAGGAATTTGAATCTGGTTCAAATTTCATTTGAATGAAATTTGAAAATTTTGAACTATGGATCAGAAGGTTTTTGGTGAAATGGAGTGTGGGTACTGTCATGAAGTTGGAGTAATTTTTGTGGTTGTAAAAGAGTTAGGAAAATTTAGAATGTGCTAAATATGTCAAAAAATGTTTTTTTGTTCATATACAGAAAGTTTTTATATATGACTATGGATATATGAGCAATGATGATCCATGGATGTATGCATTGATATATATGAGAAACGATGTTCATAGAATATTTACCAAGTATATATGTATTTTTGTTCATAGCATTTTTTCCATTTATAAATGTATGTGGCTATAGATGGATATATATGAGAAATGATGATCCATGGAAAAGTTTTATATATGCAAAAGTTACATTTTTAGAAATTTTTTATATATCTAGCTAGGAAAGGAAGAAGAAGAAAAAGAAGGACAGGAAAAACGAAAATAAGAAGAGGAAGAAAGGAGAAGAAGAGGAGAGGAAGAAGAGGAGAAATAAAAAGAAGAGGAAAAAAGAAGAAAAAGAAGAGGAGAAGAAGAAAAAATAGAATATCTATTTTTTCTTCTTCTCCTCTATTCCTTTCTTCTTCTCCTCTTTTTTTCTTCTTTTTTTCTTCGATCTTCTTCTCCTCTTTTATTTCTTCTTTTTTTTCTTCAATCTTCTCCTCTATTAATATCTTCTTCTCCTCTTTTTATTTCTTCTTCGTCTTCTTATTTTTTATCGGATATGTCGTTGTCGATATACCCCGTGTCCCGATAACTTCAACACAAGGGGGGGGGGGTCGACCTACCCCCTCCCCGATAACATTATTTTCCCATGTATGTATGTCGTCATTGTCGATATAACCCCTGATGGATAACTTTGACCGTGATAACTTATACCACGGGAGCACCCCCCGGCCCTCTCGCTCGACCAAAACTCTCGAGGACACCCAAACCCTAGAAAAAACGATGTCGGTCTCCTACCCCCTCCCGCCGCGCCCCTACCCTTGAAGCGTTGCCGAGGCCACCCCAAACCCGGAATAAGCTAGGTCTACGTTTGCACTAATATATCCACCTGCTGTCATGTTTGTGTAATAATTGCCATGTTGTAATATTTGCAGAAACAATGGAGCACGGACGAGACGAGGAAGCAGAAGAGGTGTTGGGGGACATAATCTTAGCCGGAGGTGATATCTTGTCGTATCTTAACGACAATGATGGTCTGGAAGAACAGGGTGAAGAAGCAGGCTACGGTGATCGAAGAGTGGAGGAGGAAAGACATGATTATGATGGCTCCGGTGACCCAATGCTGGTGCAAGAAGGAGCCCGTGGTGACGGCTCCGGTGACCGAACAGAGTCCGGCCAGGTAAATATATTAGTTAAGCCTGTGCTGACTAGCTAATTGATGCATTCATTGTTTTGGTATGTACACATATTAATTAACTCTCGTCTTTCTTCTTTTTTCTAGCCCTCCGGATCGAGCACAACTTCGGTAAAGAGACGAGGCCCGAAGAGAAAGTTGCGCTCGGATGAAAGGTTTGAGATCACAGCAATCGCGCGCGACGGCCAACCGATTGAACCCATCCGGACAAAGGAAGCATTTGCTGCTCAGTGCGGGGTTCTTGTTAGGGACAAGATCCCGATCAGCATCCACCAATGGTATAAGCCTAAGAAGGAAGACCCTGAGGTGTCTTATGTCAATGATATGCAGAAAGATGATCTTTGGACTGAGCTGAAGGCAAATTTCACCCTACCGCCAGAGGAGGATCCGGAGAAGCCAGTTAAAGAGCAATTAATCAAGTCTCATGCTCTTAAGAAGATGGCAGACCTATTCAGGAGGTGGAAGAATGAGCTGAAAACGTTTGTCGACAAAGAAGAGACACCAGAATTCATCGGCCGGTATGAGAAGATCAGAGATCACTGGCCCGCATTTGTGGCCCACAAGACATCGGAAAAGAGTAAGAAGATGTCAGCGACAAACAAGAAGAATGCTGCGAAGAAGAAGCTTCACCATCGCACGGGGTCAGGTGGCTACCTCAAAGCCCGGCCTAAGTGGGCCAAGGCTGAGAATGATCTGCTTGATAAAGGGATCGAACCAGAGACAATGAACTGGCCAGACCGTTGCCGGACTTGGTTCTTCGGGGCTGGCGGAAAATTGGACCCTGTATCAGGGAGGTGCGTTTGGACGGACGAGCAATTGAGAATACCAGTCAAGAGGCTTCAGCACTATATCGATGCAGCGCAGCAAGGGACGTTCGTTCCAGACAGAGAGAACGACGAGCTCACAATGGCCCTCGGGAATCCTGAGCACCCTGGACGGACACGAGGCACGCCAGGCTCCGTTCCGTGGAAGGCTGGTTTTCCGGACGCAGGCGGTTACAAAAGCCAGGAGAGGAGGAAAAAAGTGGAGCAGACCCAAATTCAGAAGCTGCACGAAAGGGTTCAAGCGCTAGAGGAACGAGACGCCAATCGACATGCCGAAACTACCCCCGAAGCTACCCCGCCATCTCAGCGGAGAAGCAGCGTGGCTTCCACCGAGCTGCTTCAGCCGGAGCATGTCTTGACGGCTCCTGCTAGCTACCCCGTGGATGCTATCACGGAGTCTCAACATTGCCACCTTATGACGCAATGGCAGAACTTCAAAGTCAAGGCAACCATTGGCTCTGTTTTACCTCCTGAACCCGGCGCAACCTACCACTGCCGGCCGATTCCAGAAGGATATGCTAGGGTGATGGTGGATGAAATAATGGAGGGATTTGAGGACCTCCGGCTTGACCACCCTACCGGTGAAGGGGAGACTCAGCTGGGTTCTGCTCTGAAGACTCCATGCCTATGGCGGAAGGAGCTCATCAACCTTCCGAACTGGACGCCTCCGGCGAGTAAGGGCACTCCGCCTCCTTCTCCGCCTCCTCCCCCGGCGAGTGATCAGGGCACTCAGCCTCCTTCTCCGGCGCGTCGCGGCACTCCGCCTCCTCCTCCGTCGAGTGATCAGGGCACTCAGCCTCCTTCTCCGGCGCGTGGCGGCACTCCGCCTCCTTCTCCGCCTGCGCCGGCGCGCCAGAGCAGCCAGCCTCCTCCTTCTCCGCCTCATCAGCAAGGGCGGAAGAGACCCGCCGCCGCTCCGGCTGCTCCGGCGCGTCATAGTCCTTCTCCTCCGCCTCGTAAGCAAGGAAAGAAGACAGCCGCAGCCGCTCCGTCTGCTCTGCCGACGTCTAGCAGTACAGCCAGAGGCGGGAGGCAATACAGATTTGGTCCTTCTTTGAAGACTCCAGAGAAGTTACCATATGAGAGGACAGAGGGGGAAACCAGGAAGATCGTGCGAGCCGAAGTGAAAAACTTCTTTGAAGGGGTGAAAGCAAATAAACATCCACCTCCGGAGGAGAAGGTAGATCCGGTGAAAGCGAAGCGCACTCTGGCAGCCCTGACAAAACCACCAAAGTCTCTGCCGAAAGGCAACTATGAGCGCATTATTGCAAAGACATTTGCCGAAGCGGAGCGGTCGGGATGTACTGTCAGTGATCAAAGGTTAAAAGAACGAAGAGCTGGGAAAAAATTGCCCAGCTCGGCGAACAAGCGAACCAATCGTGCCCCCCGCTCAAGGTGTCTAGCGACATCGTCGCTAATGATCCAAGGATGGTGCCCGGTTATAGCAATCTTGGAGATTACCTGCCTGACGATGTACATTATGATATCTTGGAGGTGGACGAACACAAATACCATTACGGGAAGCCTCTCGTCAAAGATGAAAGATCTCTAACAACGATGATGCGAAGATTACATGATTGGTACATGAAAACCTGCAGAGAGTCTGGGGGGAGGGATACTTTGACGCTGAGAGTTAAACCGGAGCATGACCTCGTTGGAATTGAACTGTTGAATGTTCCATTTGAGGAGTTCTTCCAGTTTTTCAATCAAAAGGCCCTCGATAAATCAACGGTCACTTGCTACTGTCTGTAAGTAGTACTACTTCTGTCATTAAGTCTCTCTATATAGGTCAGCTCTTTCATTGCATGTATTTATAATTATCCTCACTATATTATGCAGATTGAAGATCGCCGAATTGAAGAAAAGACAAATCGGTGATATTGGGTTCATTAACACAAATCTCATAGATGCAACTGAGGTTAAATATCATGCCGAAAATACCGAGGCCAACTTGCTACGATCGTTGGTAATAAATGAAAACAAAGATATAATACTCTTTCCTTACAACTTCAAGTGAGTGTTACTGTCTTGTGCATATTCGGTTTCCCTTATTAGTCCAGGTTATAGTAATGTAATTGATGACTTATGCATGCGTGCGCAGCTTCCACTATATTCTCCTAGAGATTAAGCTTGAGCAGGGAGTAGTAACCGTCTTAGACTCGAGACGAAAAGATCCCCAGGACTATGCGGACATGACTCAAATGCTCGAGAAGTAAGTTAAATCGATCATTATCCACCATATCAGCAACTTTGTTCATTTCCTGATATCAAGTAATTGTTTTCTTTGTCTGGCAGGGTTTGGAGAAAATTCACCAAAAAAGCTCCGGGACTGCCGAAGAAGCTGCAATTTAAACACCCGAAAGTAAGTACTATAGTAGCATGTTCCGCGCATCTCCTAGTGATTCAAGCGCTAGTTTCATCAATACCATTTAGCATGCTTGCTTATCAGTTTGATTGACCTCTATTTCTTGTAAAGTGGTTGTGGCAGGAACCCGGGAATAATTACTGTGGATACTACGTTTGCGAGTCCATCCGCTACACGACCTGTGAGCGGGGCTACTCTGACGAACAATATGAAGTGCGTAAGCAATAATATTCACAATTTTTTTATTACCATCATTTGTGTTGAGTTTCATTTATTCATATATATATGTATTGACCCCCTTCTTCAAATTAGATGTTTCGGAAGCGGGATGAACTCCTAGCACCAGATCGTATGCGAGCAATTCAAGAGGAATTGGCGGCATTCTTCCTTGACCACGTGATCGCTGAAAACGGAGAATACTATGTGGACCCTGTATTCTTAGAAGTTAATTAGGAGATTATATTGTAAGAGATAATTATTGTATATATGTAGTCGGTAGTGTCGGATAGATATACGAGAACTTGTTGTTCGACCAATCTCTCGGAGAAGGAGAGGTGGTCGATATCACTTCTCTCTGTATGCATATGTTCATGACGATCTTCTGTTTCCTTCATTTGATTACTAGCTAGCGTGTCTAGTCCTCTCCATACGTATATAGTACGTAGCGTCGACCAAGCACGGAGATAAGAGAGGACACTTCTCTCTATTAATTAGCTAGCTAACACAATATATGAAACACCTATATTAACCCCCCAAAACCCCCAACCCCCCCCCCTTTCAAAAACAAAAACAAAAACCCCAGCCACTGAAATGCTGACGCGTGGATGCCTATTGGTCCTGGTTAGTGCCACCAACCGGGACCAAAGGCCCTCCTGCCAGGGCTCGCCGCACCGGCCACGTGGAGGCCCATCTGTCCCGGTTCGTGTAAGAACCGGGACTAAAGGGTTAGGGCATTAGTAACGACCCTTTAATCCCGGTTCAAAAACCAGGACAAAAGGCCCTTACCAACCGGGACAATAGGCCCTTTTTCTACTAGTGAAAGGTCATTACCTAAGCGGGCTGCCTCCTCCCCATGAAAATTCTAGGGTTCTCCTACCTCCTATCGGCGCCGCCGTCGGTCCGCCTCGTCTCCGGTGGCCTTAGGGCCATGGAGGCACGGTGGATGTCAGCCCTTACTGTTGGGAGGGCCGGCAAGGCTCTGTTTGCAGTTGTTTCTTCGCGTTTTGTTAGGGTTTGTGTCCTGCTCAGGAAGACGAGACGGCGGTGGCTCCCTGAAGATGGAATAGGGTTCTCCCCGCAGCCCCCCGTCCGGATGATGTGCCTAGCATCATCGGTGGGCGTGTGGAGGTGTGTCTCCGGTGGATCTGTCCTTGGTGGATTTGCTCAAATATGGTCGTAGTCCGTCTATGTTCATGTGTTTTCAGGTTGGATCCTTCTTACCTACGCTACTCTTCATCAGCGGCCGTTGCTGTTCTGCTACACTGGTCCTATGGGGCCTTAGCACGACGACTTTCCGACTATCTACTACAACAAGTTTTGCTCGGCTTCGGCGAGGAAGGGGCAATGACGGTGGCGCGCCTTCGGCTTGCTTCAGTGTTTGTACTCGTCGACGGGTGGTCTACGGATCTGAATGTAATCTTTATTATTTATGGTGTTCATTGTACTGTCATGATTGAAGATGAAAAGATCGGAAGTTTTCTCGCAAAAAAATGTAGTTCGTTGTACTGCCATGATTGAAGATGAATAGATTGGAAATTTTCTCGCAAACAGAAGTGTACAAAGTATTTATTGGAGAAATAAAAACCAAGCGGTTCACTCGATACCCTTTCTAGGCCACATGATAAAACTAGATTAGGTTGGCTGATCACAAATAACTAGTGCACCAAGTCTTGAGCTGTTCAACCTTATGTGGTTTCAAACACATCATTGTAAACTTGAGTAGCTCCTTCAAAATAATTATCAAAGTTGAGCATTGCATTTCTGAAAATTTAGTCACTACGTTGACTCCAGATGCTCCAGTAACCCATAATGACAATATCAAGAACAATATCCTCGGGAAGTTCCAGGAGAGCCAATTGAGCTTCATCATAGAAAGAAAAATATACCTCTATGTTTATTTGGAAGACTTGTACACCATCATTGTTGTGCAAAGGTACAATCCCAGAAAAGATGCATCAGAGTTTCTTCTTGTGTTTCATTACACAACAATAACTTGGGAGGTAGAGTGGTTTCCTATTCAGGAGATTCCTGGTGTTGAGCATATCATGGAGAGCTATCCGAAAAAAGATCTTGTATCTGAGCATAGCCCCACATTTGCATAGGTTGGTCAATAAATAATGAGCCTTGTCAGTGCCCCTAACATGTTTATACATTTTGGCATATGAATATGTGGATCCCCATGGGTAAATGCAAGTGTCATTGTGAGGTGTAACTTTTCTAGCATGAAGATCATTCTAGAGTTGTAGAAATCAATGTTAAATCTTGAATGGATGGTGGCCTATGAAAAAGTTCCTCCGGGTACACTTGTTTCAGAATCCGTTGTAATGAAATATTTCAGAAAGGGTGTAGTTCCGGAAAATAGAAACCAATTGTTGGGTCACCCACTTGTCTTCCCAAAACAGGGATGTTCTACCATTGCCACCCTGACAAAAAGAAACTTGAATGAACAAAGGTATGAGCTTAAGAATGGATTTCCACCAGAAGGAACCCACCTTCCTGTCAGTAGATGATCCATTAGAAAATAGTATGTTTCCCATATGATCTTCACCCAATGGAGATCATCTTGATTCATCAATTTGTGGAGTCGCATCATTAGCAAGGCTTTATTTTGAGTTAAAATATCCAAAACACCTAGACCACCTTGACCTTTGGGTTTACACACCTTATCCAAAGAAATGAGTGCACAACCTTTGTCTTCCATACCATATTTTCTCTAGAAACAATGCCTTGGATATTTTCTGATTGGATATATCACAGCCATAGGCAAGGCAAAATAACAAATAGTAAAAGTAGGCATGCTTGTGAAAACAGCCTTCATAATGCAATTTTATCCCATGTGATAGAAGAGTAGAACATCCCGTGAGTCTGTTCTCAATTCTCTATAGCATAGGCATCAAATCCTATGTAGATGGTTTATGAGTGGTGAGAGGAAGACCTAGGTATGTGAATGGCAAGGAGCACTCAGTTTGGGAGACTTGGGCACCCCAGAAAGTAAAGTTCTTTGCTTGGTTGGCCATTGGACTGCCGATAGACTAACTAGGCG
The DNA here is from genome assembly GCF_018294505.1 of Triticum aestivum. Taxonomy (NCBI): domain Eukaryota; kingdom Viridiplantae; phylum Streptophyta; class Magnoliopsida; order Poales; family Poaceae; genus Triticum; species Triticum aestivum. Next base: position 14,446,880 of record NC_057808.1, on the reverse strand, counting down.
GGGATGTCCAAATTGTAGCCACCCTCTATGCATGCTGGATAGCAACTTGGTGCACATCTCTTCTTCAAGGGTCGCTTCTCCATCCGTCTTTGGAACTTAGCAAATGAATGACTACACCTTGAGAGCATCAACATTTCCACTTGGCAACTTGAGAGTTACGTCAAGGATCAATTGTTGTACAAACCGTTCCGACATCCACACCACCAATTATAATTAAGGCCATGGCGTGCCTCACAATTCTTATTAGTTAGACCATTTGGATTGAGAGGAATGCACTCCACCACAAATTTCTCAATGCCATCAAAGGAGGGGCTCATCTTTGGATCGCCGCGAGTGCAAAAAAATTGGATACCATTATGCAAGAGAGTAATCTTATTTTGTTTGGGGCATGTAACACCCACTCTATTCTCCTTTTAATTAATATTTGAGGCAAATACTTTTCCTCGGTTTCGAAAAAGACTCACCTCGCATTGCTAGCACATCATACCCTTGTCATGTAACTTGATTGTAACTCAGCTTATATTTTGCAAAAAGAGAATCAATTGAAATGCTAAGGTATTAATAAGTTGTATCTTTCACGTGCGCCAGACACACAAATTTTGCTTTAGAATCTCCGAAACTATCAACATACCGCCAGGCCACAGCCATTTGTTCTTTGCAAGAGACATATCTAGACTCATCAAAAAGGGAATAAAACACATTATTGTGAACTTATTTGAGAATAGATTGCACTATCACATATGCTAAGCCGAATCATTCTGAGCTAAGAAGTCATGAACTTCAAGATAACTTTCTTTATTGCGCAAGTTCTTCGACTCGTCATAGCCCCTAAAATACAATCCTAGCTTTAGTGGTAGTGTAGTTGTCTCAGTACAGGCATTCACTGGAGTAAAATATGCAATCTTCAAAGCTTCCCTTTAAACTTGAATAGCAACATCAATGTGTTGATTTTTTTCTCTGAAAATCAAGGCACTTTTTCATTGCTTGATTATGGACACTACCCACCTCAGCAACATGTTCTTTTAACCTTGATTTCATGTTCCAACCATTCAGAACGAATGACTCATATCGAGCGTCTTTCTTGTGGCTACGATCCCTAAATAAGAAACATGAAAATTTAATATGACGCTACTAGGGAAAACCCTACTAGTAGCACGGGGTTTTATCCTAGCAGTAGCGCGGGCACCCGGGCTACTGCTAGGGCGCTACATCTAAAATTTAGCAGTAGCGCTGGTCCAACCGCGCTACTACTAACTCAATAGCAGTAGCGTTCTTCTGTACCAGACCTACTGCTAAGTAGTAGGAGCATGGGATTTTACCCCGTGCTACTACTTTTCATCTGTATTTCTTTTCTTTTCTTTTATACTGTATTGACACATTGTTATACAAATTTTGATATAATAGCAATTAAGAGATTGTTATGTCATTATGATCATGATGAGTTATTATATCATTGGGTGGAGGAAACATGGATTGGATTCATATGGATGGATCCAAAGTGACCAAAAGATGGATTAGTATTATATCATTGGGTGGAAGAAACACGGATTGGATTCATATGGATGGATCCGAAGTGACCAAAAGATGGATTAGTAGGATACCAAGTGCCTAGCCAAAACATTTCTTTCTCTATGGATCCTTCTCTATCAAAGACGGCTCAAAAATTAGATTGTGGGAGGATAATTGGCTAGGCAATGCTACATCATGGCCATGAAAGAACTCAGACTACCGAATTACTTAATGACACTTCTCCTCGATCTTACCTAGGAGCAGTGCATACTATTTTCACATAGCATGGGTACAATCTCTAGTAGATATAGAGAGAACAAGTTTAGAAAATTGTGTGTTCTCCTCCATCAGTTTACCTGAATCTCATTACCTATCAGTTTTATTCATCTATATCTCTTTCTATTGGGCTAAGTAGTGCCACTCCAGCCCAAGCCAGAGGAACCCCACGACACTTTTTTCATATCCAAACAATATTCATATGGAGAAATCGGGATTACGTCTTACCTTTTTCTATTAGCACATGACCTTCTGCCCTTTTTCTTGGTAGTTGCTCGGTAAAAAAAGAAACAATACACAAGGTACCATGTGTGGATGGTGGTTATCCCCTCTACAGAATATGGAGAAGATACAGGGTAAGAATACCAAAAGACGGGTACAGGCCAGCCGAAGCATAAGTAGCTGCGCCTAAGGAAACTGAACAAGACAGGGCAACTGCATCAGTTGTTCCTGAATAAAGATGGATAAAGTGGTCGGTAGACTATATTGATTGGATGGTTAATAGCAATCGACTGCGTGAATGTATGGAAGCAATTTGGATCTAAGTTAAATGTCATGGGTCATCGCCCAACACGCCCCATGAGAATGAGGCCAACTTTGCCCTGAGAGGCCTTGAAAATGGGATGGGCTTAACCCACTAAGGTGTGACATCGATGTGACCACCACCATCAGCGTCAAGAGGCTCTAATTGGCACCTTCAGCGACAGGAAAGGACTTGGCGTACACTAGCGATCTTGTTGGGCCTCGGCCCACTACTCCTTCACTCATTTGGACATACCGTCCTTTTATCGTTCGCTGCAGTTTTTTCTTCAGTTCGAGTTCTTCTGCTCCCTACTCTCTTATAGCGTAGTACTTAAAAATAAATATAAAAGTTACGAATTAAAAATTTGAAAAAATCTTGAATTCAAAAAAAATTCATGAATTCGAAAAAAGTTCATGAATTAAAAAAATCATAATATTTGAAATTTTTTGCAGGTTTGAAAAAGTTCAATCCTTTGAAAAATATGATTACTTTCAAAAAAATGTTCATGAATTAAAAAAAGTTCACGATTATAATTAAAAATTCATGAATTTAAAAAAGTACACGTCTAGAAAAAGTTCGCAAAAATGGCCTAATAGTTTGAGGGGATCTGAGTGCGAGAGGTGCGTATGCACACTTCACGTCTAGCATCAGCACCGCGGATAAACAACCACAAAGCCAGCCCAGTGTGAAGTGTGCATGCATCTCGTATTCAGATCCCTAAAAAAACACCTCTCGCACTCAAGGGTATAGTTCTAAAAAAAGCTCCCACAGTCGTACGCTTCGTTTAATTAACACATGTGGTACGTTGGTGTTCTCATCTTGGTTCCTTAACTTACCCTTCCAATTGTCTGACAATAGTACAAGATATATAAATTCCCATGAGTGCATCAGCAACTAGCTAGAAAAACCACTTAGTACTGGTAGTAAAGACGAAGAACTGAAGTCTTGGGGTAGTATGGAATAGTGGGAAGCTTGGCTCGATCGAGAAATGGCAAAGCCCTATATATACAATACTATTTGTTCTCCACAAGGTAATACTGTCTACACCGGACCACTGCAAAACTGAAGAAATAAAATAGTACGTCCTCCATAAATTAATCTAAGAAAGTGATCTAAATGCTCTTATATTAGTTTACGAGGAAGTACCAAGCTTGCTAGCACCACCGGTAGTCAGACCGGACTAATTAGGTGATGAAAGATTCATGTGCTCCTACTGCGAAACGAAGCAGAATTATCGGTGACAGCAAGGCTGCCAACCTACATTACTAGGGAAAAGCGCGGGTTTTTGACCTACCAGTAGCGTGGGTGGCAGCGCTACTAGTACGGCGCTACGACTAAAGGTTATCAGTAGCGTGGGTTTACCCGCGCTACTGCTATATCCACTTAGTAGTAGCGCTTTCTGGAAAGGGCGCTACTGGTAATTACTAGTAGCGCTTCTCGCAGTCCGCGCTACTACTATTACTCTGTATTATATCTTTTATTTATTTCATGTTGTATTCATACATCTTTATACAAGTTTTCATACAGCAGCAATTTAGAGATTGTTTTTACATCATAATGAGTTATTACATGTCCAACCACTTGAAACTAGTCCACGGTTCTTTCACCCAATGATATAATAAATATCATCATCATCCATTAACAACTTATCATCATAATACATCATTGACATATAACACCTCCTCATGATCATCATTTTCATCAATGAGACATCATATAGCAAGTTGGTCACTAGTCATAATCACAACTCCTCATCATTATCATCAACTCTAACACATTGTACCACATTATAACACATTGTACCTAGGACCTACTACCTTCTCTTAGGTAAAATAGCATAAAACAAGATAGGCCCTGACTCTCGATTATGGAGAATGGAGATTATCCTGTCTCAAATTCTTGCCCTTCGCACAATGTTGCTTCCAAGTAGCCCTACGATTGACCATACTTTTTTTTCCAATCTTTGATTATCATGTCTTCATCGGTTTTAGAAATCCGATATGGACAGGAGTGATTCGTAGGATGACCTGGTCGTATGTTCAAAACAACATGGCGACCTTTCCGAAATATCAGACGAGGCACACAACTCGCGCTACTACTAATCCTATGTTCATAATTCAAAGATTAAACTTGTATAATTAAATATATGTACTACAAAAAGTAAATTAGATCATCATTATTCATCACGGGTTGACTATCGGTCTGCCGAGTCTTTTCTTGAAAACTCTCAACTCACATGGTGTATATATCCGACCGTCGGTGATGGTCGCTCCTCCCTTCGTCCCCGAGTGCATTACACCAAAATGTCTAGCACATGGGAACGAAGGAGAAGCGACCCCCACGACAACAGTCGGGATTCTTCGTCCTCTCATATATGGTGGAGACTCTCCCTCACTGATTCTTCTCTGACATTTGCGACCGTCCGTGATGGTCGTTACTCCTCCTTCCCCTAGTGCATAACAAAGGTCTGGCACAAGGAGAAGGAGGAGAAACGACCCCCACGACAACAGTCAGGATTCTTCGTCCTCTCTCATATATGGTGGACACAATCCCTGACTGATTTTCTGACCGTCGGTGATGGTCGTTATTCCTCCTTCCCCTAGTGCATAATAACGCTCTAGCACAAGGAGGAGGAAAAACGTCCCCCACGACAACAGTCGGGATTCTTCTTCTCTCATATATGGTGCAGACTTTCTCCCTCACTCATTTGTTTACTGTCATGTATGGAGCTCAACAGACTTAAAGTCAACCCGAAATGTCGTTCAATTATCTTTCTAGAAAATCCAGGCCACTCAATATTTCGTACATATTCTAGCACAAGTCATGCCAATATTTACGGAAAAATCCGGCATGACCATTGCTAGAAAAGGACATATCGAGCGCCTGAAATTTGCCGGAACGGAAATTAATCAACACTCCGGCAAAGCATAGGCCACTCGGAGGTGTAACCTGCAAACATGGTCGGCCACTTGGGCAAGAACATATCCTATTTGAGCAACACAAGATATACATGTCTATATCTCACTAGTAGAAAACTGGGCTTTGGTCACAGGGCAATATTCACATTAGTCCCGGTTCAGTCACGAACCGGGACTAATGTGACCATTGGTCCCGGTTCGTGCAGCCAGGGGCCTGCCGGGCCTCGTGGGGGCATTGGTCCCGGTTCGTCCGGCCCCTTTGGTCCCGGTTGGTGGGACAAACCAGGACCAATGGGCCTCGCTCCTGGCCCACCACCATTGGTCCCGGTTGGTGGCTTGAACCGGGACCAGAGGCTCACCCTTTAGTCCCGGTTCATACCACAAACCGAGACTAAAGGGTTGGTCCTAGTTGCGGTCAGAGTTTAGTCCCACCTCGCCAACCGAAGGGCGCTCACACCGGTTTATAAGCCCGTCCCTCTCTGCCTTGTTGAGCTCCTCTCAAAGTGAAAATAGATGCCCTTATACAGGGAATTTGACCTAAATTCAGAGTAAATTTCTTTGAATTTCATAGAAATTTATTATGAATTTAGGTTGAATTTTCTCTATAGGCGCATCTATGTTCATTTTTTTATAGTAAATAAAATAAATAAACCTTAATAAAATAAATAAAAATAAATAAACCTTAATAAAATAAACTATAGTAAATAAAATAAATAAACCTTAATAAAATAAATAAAAATAGCAGCAGTAAAATAAATAAAAATGAAATAAATAAAGTAAAATACATAAGTAATTAGAAACAAAATGGAATAAAATAAATAAGTTTTTTGTTGTAAGTAGAAACAAAACAAAATAAATAAAGGAAAAGAGAAAACAAAAAACAGGGAAAAAAATTATGCCACCTACTGGGCCACCACGGCCTGAATACGACTTGAAACCCATCCATGGGCCAAGATTCAGGCCCGCAGAAGGCCCAGTAGGCCCCACAGGCAAAGAGAACGGTTAGGCCCGAAAGCCTGCAGTTGAGAGGAGCTCGAGAGGGTGGGCGCAGCAGCGCTTATAAACCACTCTCGAGCTCTCTCAACTAGCGAGGTGGGACTAAACTTTTGACGCGGGGCAGCAGAAGGCCTTTGGTCCCGGTTGGTGCCACCAACCGAGACTAAAGGGGGGCATGCGTACCGGTTCGTGGCACCAACCGGGACCAATGCCCCCCTTTAGTCCCGGTTGGTGCCACGAACCGGGACCAATGAGTTGCCTATATATACCCCATCGCCACAGCAGAGCACTCCACAGTGCTCTGTTTTTTCTGGCCGGCGAGGAGAGAGCATTTGGGTGCTCTAGCTCACCTCCTATGCACATGAGGTGTTCGATGAAATGTCTGAGCCACACTAGTTAATCTTTCTCCTCTCGAAACTCGACCTCCGAGCTCCATTTTCCCCGAGATTTGTCTAGGTTTAGCGGTCCGTCACGTCCCGTCCCCGTCTTCACCGCCGTCGATCGCCCGCACCGATCTCGTCGCCAGCACCACCGTGGTGAGCCTCTTGTTCTTATCTTCTTTCTGAAAGAAAAAAAATTCTTACTTTAGATAGATACTTGTCTAATTTTGTTACTTTTATTATTCCTTCTTATTACATAGTGCGATGGTTTTGATATCCGCCCCCGTCGGCCCTCGTCCTGTCTATGATTCGGATGTGGTATATATTATCTTTTTATAACTATTTGGTTCATTTATTGTTTATGACAAATTGCCGACCAACGTGACATAGATTTTATTTATCTAGGGGGTGGTTGAACCGGAAATTCCAACCGACCCTATTGTCGAGAGGTTAAATTTAGTTGAAGAAGAAAACAATTACTTGAAGGAAAAAAAATTGAGGAGGAGAAGGTGATATTGGAGTTGCATGTTGCGGATGTCGTCGATGATCACAAGATCAAGATGGATGCAATGCGCTTGAAGATTAGAATGATTAGAAAATATGCCATTCATACCGAGGCTTGGTATCATTATGTCGTTGGATCAATTGTTACCTTGGTTGCGATTATGATCGCATTTGTTTTCGCATTGAAATGTTTTACATAGTTTCAATGTATGGTTTAATTAATTAGATGCTTTGGAGAGCTATATGTTGTTAGATGAGAACTATGTATGTACTTTGGTTTTAATGTGATGACGAACTTCTATTAATTTGGTCACTTAATTATCTATTCATGATGTTCTGTAATGGTTTTGACACACTTAATTATATATAATGCACGCAGATGAACCGACAATGGATGTACGGTGACAGACACACCTCCGAGTACATTAAGGGCGTGCATGATTTTCTCGAAGTGGCTGTGGCAAACAAGCAGAATGGTTTTATGTGTTGTCCATGCCCTACATGTGGGAATACGAAGTCTTACTCTAACCGGAAAATCCTTCACACCCACCTGCTTTACAAGGGTTTCATGCCACACTATAATGTTTGGACGAGGCACGGATAAATAGGGGTTATGATGGAAGACGGCGAAGAAGAAGAGGACGATGACGACTATGTGCCCCCTGAATATGGTGATGCTGCAACGGGGGAAGCTGCTGAAGATCAAGAGGAACCAGACGATGTGCCCAATGATGCTGCAAGGGGGGAAGCTGCTGAAGATCAAGAGGAACTAGTGCCCGATGATGATGATCTCCGCCGGGTCATTGTCGATGCAAGGACGCAATGCGAAAGTCACAAGGAGAAGCTAAAGTTCGATCGCATGTTAGAGGATCACAAAAAAGGGTTGTACCCCAATTGCGAAGATGGCAACACAAAGCTCGGTACCGTACTGGAATTGCTGCAGTGGAAGGCAGAGAATGGTGTGCCCGACAAAGGATTTGAGAAGCTATTGAAAATATGGAAGAAGAAGCTTCCAAAGGATAACGAATTGCCCGACAGTACGTACGCAGCAAAGAAGGTCGTATGCCCTCTAGGATTGGAGGTGCAGAAGATACATGCATGCCCTAATGACTGCATCCTCTACCGCGGTGCGTACAAGGATCTGAACGCATGCCCGGTATGCGGTGCATTGCGGTATAAGATCAGACGAGATGACCCTGGTGATGTTGACGGCGAGCCCCCCAGGAAGAGGGTTCCTGCGAAGGTGATGTGGTATGCTCCTATAATACCACGGTTGAAACGTCTGTTCAGAAATGAAGAGCATGCCAAGTTGATGCGATGGCACAGTGAGGACCGTAAGAAAGACAGGAAGTCGAGAGCACCCGCTGACGAGTCGCAGTGGAGAAAAATCGAGAGAAAGTACTGGGCTGAGTTTGCAGCTAACCCAAGGAACGTATGGTTTGGTTTAAGCGCGGATGGCATTAATCCGTTCGGGAAGCAGAGCAGCAATCACAGCACCTGGCCCGTGACTCTATGTATGTATAACCTTCCTCCTTGGATGTGCATGAAGCGAAAGTTCATTATGATGCCAGTTTTCATCCAAGGCCCTAAGCAACCCGGCAACGACATTGATGTGTACCTAAGGCCATTAGTTGAAGAACTTTTACAGCTGTGGAATGGAAACGGTGTACGTACATGGGATGAGCACAAACAGGAGGAATTTAACCTACACGCGTTGCTGTTTGTAACCATCAACGATTGGCCCGCTCTCAGTAACCTTTCAGGACAGACAAACAAGGGATACAACGCATGCACGCACTGTTTAGATGACACTGAAAGTATATACCTGGACAAATGCAGGAAGAATGTGTACCTGGGCCATCGTCGATTTCTTCCGACCAACCATCAATGTCGAAAGAAAGGCAAGCATTTCAAAGGCGAGGCAGATCACCGGAAGAAGCCCGTCATGCGTACCGGTGATCATGTACTTGCTATGGTCAATGATTTACACGTAATCTTTGGAAAGGGTCCCGGCGGACTAGCTGTTCCGAATGACGCTGAGGGACACGCACCCATGTGGAATAAGAAATCTATATTTTGGGACCTACCCTACTGGAAAGAGCTAGAGGTCCGCTCTTCAATCGACGTGATGCACGTGACGAAGAACCTTTGCGTGAACCTGCTAGGCTTCTTGGGCGTGTATGGGAAGACAAAAGATACACTTGAGGCACGGGAGGACCTGCAACGTTTGCACGAAAAAGACGGCATGCCTCCGAAGCAGTATGAAGGTCCTGCCAGCTACGCTCTTACGAAAGAAGAAAAAGAAATCTTGTTTGAATGCCTGCTCAGTATGAAGGTCCCGACTGGCTTCTCGTCGAATATAAAGGGAATAATAAATATGCCAGAGAAAAAGTTCCAGAACCTAAAGTCTCATGACTGCCACATGATTATGACGCGACTGCTTCCGGTTGCATTGAGGGGGCTTCTACCAGAAAACGTCCGATTAGCCATTGTGAAACTATGTGCATTCCTCAATGCAATCTCTCAGAAGGTGATCGATCCAGAAATCATACCAAGGCTAAGGAGTGATGTGGCGCAATGTCTTGTCAGTTTCGGGCTGGTGTTCCCACCATCCTTCTTCAATATCATGACGCACGTCCTAGTTCATCTAGTCGACGAGATTGTCATTCTGGGGCCCGTATTTCTACACAATATGTTCCCCTTTGAGAGGTTCATGGGAGTCCTAAAGAAATATGTCCGTAACCGCGCTAGGCCAGAAGGAAGCATCTCCATGGGCCATCAAACAGAGGATGTCATTGGGTTTTGTGTTGACTTCATTCCTGGCCTTAAGAAGATAGGTCTCCCTAAATCGCGGTATGAGGGGAGACTGACTGGAAAAGGCATGCTTGGAGGGGACTCAATAATATGCAGGGACGGATATTCTTGGTCTCAAGCACACTACACAGTTCTACAGAACTCTACCTTGGTGACCCCGTATGTCGATGAACACAAGAACAGTCTGCGCTCCAAACACCCAGAGCAGTGCGACGACTGGATTACATGTGAACATATCAGGACTTTCAGCAGTTGGTTGGAAACACGTCTCAGAGGTGACAACACTGTTTGTGATGAGCTGTACTCGTTGTCCAGGGGACCATCTTTGACTGTATTGACTTACAAAGGATACGAGATAAATGGGAATACATTTTACACGATCGCCCAAGATCAAAAGAGCACCAACCAAAACAGCGGTGTCCGCTTTGATGCAGCAATCGAGAGGGGAAAGGACACATATTATGGTTACATAGTGGACATATGGGAACTTGACTACGGACATGATTTAAAGATCCCTTTGTTTAAGTGCAAATGGGTCAATCTGTCAGGAGGCGGGGTACAGGTAGACCCACAGTACGGAATGACAACAGTGGATCTGAACAATCTTGGGTACACTGACGAACCGTTCGTCCTAGCCAATGATGTGGCGCAGGTTATCTATGTGAAGGACATGTCTACCAGACCGAGAAAAAGAAAAGATAAGGAAGCGAATACATCATACGATGAGCCAAAGCGCCACATAGTTCTTTCAGGAAAAAGAGACATCGTGGGAGTGGAGGGCAAGACAGACATGTCTGAAGATTATGAAAAGTTTCATGAAATTCCTCCCTTCAAAGTCAAGGCTGATCTAAGCATCCTGATAAACGATGAAGATTATCCATGGTTACGTCGCAATAAGCAAAGGACACAAGCGAAGAAAAAGTGAAGACTTTCTCTCCAGAACTATTATGCTGATACCATGCCAACTTTCAACCTTTTTGTAGTTCATTTGAAATGCCTGTTGTAACAGATGAGTTTTCGTCCGAAATCCTGATACTTTGAAAGAGATTGTCCATTTTGTACACGAAGTGCATCCAGTTTTTGCCGTAACCCTCTCAACTTTTTAGCACATGCTATGTGGGTGAAATGATGACACCATGCCAACTTTCAACCTTTTTAGAGTTCATTTGTAGTGCTTTTCAATTTCACGGTCATATAGCTCATGAAAATCAGTAAATGCATGAAAAACAACAAATGAAGTCAGAAATGGTTTAAAATTGATGATGTGGCTTTGAATGGTGCATTTTGAACACACAAAAAGTCTGGAGTTCAAATAAGTTCAAAAAAATGAAATCCCTTTGTAACTGATGAGTTTTCGTTCGAAACCCTGATACTTCGGAAGAGATTGTCCATTTTGTACACGAAATGCATCCAGTTTTTGCCATAACCCTCTCAACTTTTTAGCACATGCTATGTGGGTGAAATGATGACACCATGCCAACTTTCAACCTTTTCAGAGTTCGTGTGTAGTGCTTTCAATTTCTGGGTCATTTATAGCTCATGAACTAATAGCAAAAAGAATGAACTAAAAATAATCAATTAAAATATGCTATTATGATCAACTAAAACAAAACTATAATATTCTTCAATAGCCAAAAGAATCAACTAAAAAGCTTTTATAAAACTCCAATAGCAAAAGGAATTTTCATAAAGAATGTTTTTGTTAGAAACTTTAATAGCAAAAAGCATTATCATAAAGATTTTTTTGTTAGAAACTAAAATAACAAAATCTGTTTTTGAATAGAATCATAAAACACAGTATTATTAAATAGCAGGAAAAACAATCACTCCAAAATCTATTTTTATAGTAAAGTTAATCACAAACTAGTGATTCACACAAATTTCAAAGAATTCAAATTTAAACTATTCAAATTTGAAAACTAATGGCACTAACAGAAAGTTTATAATTTTTATGACCTAAAAGCAAAAAGAATTAAAAAATAAACTTTAATAAAATAAATAAAAATAGCAACAGTAAGTATTTTGTTGTAAGTAGAAACAAAATAAAATAAATAAAGCAACAAAGAAAAAAAGTGCCATCTACTGGGCCACCACGGCCTGAATACGACTAGAAACCCAACCATGGGCCAGGATTCAGGCCCGCACGTGGCCCAGTAGGCCCCACAGGCACATAGTGTATGGTTAGGCCCGAAAGCCTGCAGTTGAGAGGAGCTCGAGAGGGTGGGCGCAGCAGCGCTTGTAAACCACTCTCGAGCTCTCTCAACTAGCGAGGTGGGACTAAACTTTGGCCGCGACGCTGGGAGCACATGTCCTGTGGTCCCGGTTGGTGGCACCAACCGGGACTAAAGGGGGGCATGGGTACTAGTTAGTGCCACTAACCGGGACCCATGCCCCCCCTTTAGTCCCGGTTGGTGCCACCAACCGGGACCAAAGGCCGCCGCTTCCCGCCCTTTGGGCTGCTGAAAAGAGGCCTTTGGTCCCGGTTGGTGGCACCAACCGGGACTAAAGGGGGCATTGGTCCCGGTTGGTGTCACTGACCGGGACCAATGGCTTTGCTATATAAGCAAACACTTAGTAAATTTTTCAGAGTTCATCTGCAGTTTGCCCCGACGACGCCGAGCACATCGACGCCGCTCGGCTGCCCCGACGCCGTCGCCGTCCCGCCCCTGAGCCCGCGCCCCTGCCCCGCCCCCTCCGTCGCCATCGCCGAGCCCGCGCTCGTGCCCCGGCCCCTCCGTCGCGCCGTCACCGAGCCCGCGCCCTGCCCCGGCCCCGCCGTCGCTGTCGACGTCACCGCCCCCAAGCCCGCGCCCCTGCCACGCCACCGCCGTCATCGTCGCCGTCACCGAGCCCGCGCCCTGCCCCGCCCCCGCCGTCATCGTCGCCGTCACCGCCCCCGAGCCCGCGCCCTGCCCCGCCCCCGCCGTCATTGTCGCCGCTCCCGAGCCCGCGCCCCTGCCCCGCCACCGCCGTCGTCGTCGCCGTACGTCACCGCCCCAGAGCCCGCGCCCTGCCCCGCCCCGCCGTCGCCGTCGCTGTCGCCACCCACGCTGTGAGCTGCCGCCGCCCCGGCCCGCTGTCTTTTTTTATTAGTAAAGTTTATGTATTTTTTTGTTCATATATAATGTAGATGTATATATATATATATATGTATGTATGTATATATGGATGGATGAAAATATTGATGTGATGTTTTTTTGTTCATAGACCTTTTTATGTTCATAGAATTAGTATTTTTTTTTGTTCATATATATATAATTAATGTAGATGTATATGTATGTGTATGTATGTATGTATGGATGTATGTATATAGAAAATATTGATATTGTGATATATAGATTATTCTTTCTTTAGAATTTTTTTGTAAATGATATGATGATGATGATGATGATATATAGAGTTCTTTGATTGTGATGATAGATGATGATGATATATATAGAGTTCTTTGATTGTATGAAAACGTTGTAAAATTTACCCCCTCCCCGATAACTTTGACATGAGGGGGGACGTCGGACATGCATGAGAGAGAGGCGGTCCGCTTGCCCGACCAACTATCGAGGCCACCCAAACCCTAGAAAAAGAGCGTCGTCGTTGTCGATCTACCCAGGCCCTCCCCGATAACTTCGACATGAGGGGGGACGTCGTACTATATAACAAACACTTGTGAAAAGTTTCAGTTTTCATCGCCAGTTGCCTCCCCCTCCCGGATAAACCCCTCCCAGATAACTTCGACCGTGATAACTTATACCACGGGAGCACCCCCGGGCCCTCTCGCTCGACCAAAACTCTCAAGGACACCCAAACCCTAGAAAAAAACTATGTCGGTCTCCTACCCCCTCCCGCCGCGCCCTACCCTTGAAGCATTGCCGAGGCCACCCCAAACCCGGAATAAGCTAGGTCTACGTTTGCACTAATATATCCACCTGCTGTCATGTTTGTGTAATAATTGCCATGTTGTAATATTTGCAGAAACAATGGAGCACGGACGAGACGAGCAAGCAGAAGAGGTGGTGGGGGACATAATCTTAGCCGGAGGTGATATCTTGTCGTATCTTAACGACAATGATGGTCTGGAAGAACATGGTGAAGAAGCAGGCTACGGTGATCGAAGAGTGGAGGAGGAAAGACATGATTATGATGGCTCCGGTGACCCAATGCTGGTGCAAGAAGGAGCCCGTGGTGACGGCTCCGGTGACCGAACAGAGTCCAGCCAGGTAGATATATTAGTTAAGCCTGTGCTGACTAGCTAATTGATGCATTCATTATTTTGGTATGTACACATATTAATTAACTCTCGTCTTTCTTCTTTTTTCTAGCCCTCCGGATCAAGCACAACTTCGGTGAAGAGACGAGGCCCGAAGAGAAAGTTGCGCTCGGATGAAAGGTTTGAGATCACAACAATCGCGCATGATGGCCAACCGATTGAACCCATCCGGACAAAGGAAGCATTTGCTGCTCAGTGCGGGGTTCTTGTTAGGGACAAGATCCCGATCAGCATCCACCAAAGATATAAGCCTAAGAAGGAAGACCCTGAGGTGTCTTATGTCAATGATATGCAGAAAGATGATCTTTGTGTTGGAAATATGCCCTAGAGGCAATAATAAAAGGTTATTATTATATTTCTTTGTTCATGATAATCGTCTATTATTCGTGCTATAATTGTATTGTCCGGAAATCGTAATACATGTGTGAATACATAGACCACAACGTGTCCCTAGTAAGCCTCTAGTTGACTAGCTTGTTGATCAACAGATAGTCATGGTTTCCTGACTATGGACATTGGATGTCATTGATAACGGGATCACATCATTAGGAGAATGATGTGATGGACAAGACCTAATCCTAAGCATAGCATAAAAGATCGTGTAGTTTCGTTTGCTAGAGCTTTTCCAATGTCAAGTATCTTTTCCTTAGACCATGAGATCGTGCAACTCCCGGATACCGTAGGAGTTCTTTGGGTGTGCCAAACGTCACAACGTAACTGGGTGATTATAAAGGTGCACTACGGGTATCTCCGAAAGTGTCTGTTGGGTTGGCACGGATCGAGACTGGGATTTGTCACTCCGTGTGACGGAGAGGTATCTCTGGGCCCACTCGGTAATGCATCATCATAATGAGCTCAATGTGACTAAGGCGTTAGTCACGGGATCATGCATTACGGTACGAGTAAAGAGACTTGCCGGTAACGAGATTGAACTAGGTATTGGGATACCGACGATCGAATCTCGGGCAAGTAACATACCGATTGACAAAGGGAATTGCATACGGATTGATTGAATCCTCGACACCGTGGTTCATCCGATGAGATCATCGTGGAGCATGTGGGAGCCAACATGGGTATCCAGATCCCGCTGTTGGTTATTGACCGGAGAGGCGTCTCGGTCATGTCTGCATGTCTCCCGAACCCGTAGGGTCTACACACTTAAGGTCCGGTGACGCTAGGGTTGTAGAGATATATGTATGCGGAAACCTGAAAGTTGTTCGGAGTCCCGGATGAGATCCCGGACATCACGAGAGGTTCCGGAATGGTCCGGAGGTGAAGAATTATATATAGGAAGTCAAGTTTCGGCCACCGGGAAAGTTTCGGGGGTTACCGGTATTGTACCGGGACCACCGGAAGGGTCCCGGGGGTCCACCGGGTGGGGCCACCTGTCCCGGAGGGCCCCGTGGGCTGAAAGTGGAAGGGAACCAGCCCTTAGTGGGCTGGGGCGCCCCCCTTGGGCCTCCCCCCCCTGCGCCTAGGGTTGGGAACCCTAGGGGGGAGCTTCCCCCTTGCCTTGGGGGGCAAGGCACCCCTTCCCCCCCTTGGCCGCCGCCCCCCCTGGAGGCCCCATCTCCCAGGGCTGGCGCACCCCCCCAGGGGCCTATATAAGGGGGGGAGGGAGGGCAGCAACCTACAGCCTTGGGTGCCTCCCTCCTCCCCTGCAACACCTCTCTCTCTCTCGCAGAAGCTCGGCGAAGCCCTGCCGGAGACCCGCTACATCCACCACCACGCCGTCGTGTTGTTGGATCTCCATCAACCTCTCCTCCCCCCTTGCTGGATCAAGAAGGAGGAGACGTCGCTGCGCCGTACGTGTGTTGAACGCGGAGGTGCCGTCCGTTCGGCACTCGGTCATCGGTGATTTGGATCACGGCGAGTACGACTCCGTCATCCACGTTCATTGGAACGCTTCCGCTCGCGATCTACAAGGGTATGTAGATGCACTCCTTTCCCCTCGTTGCTAGTAGACTCCATAGATGCATCTTGGTGAGCGTAGGAAAATTTTAAATTATGCTACGATTCCCAACAGTGGCATCATGAGCCAGGTCTATGTGTAGTTACTATGCACAAGTAGAACACAAAGTAGTTGTGGGTGTTGAGTTTGCCAATTCTTCTTGCCTCTACTAGTCTTTTCTTGTTTCGGCGGCATTGTAGGATGAAGCGGCCCGGACCGACCTTACACGTACACTTACGTGAGACAGGTTCCACCGACTGACATGCACAAGTTGCATAAGGTGGCTAGCGGGTGTCTGTCTCTCCTACTTTAGTCGGAACAGATTCGATGAAAAGGGTCCTTATGAAGGGTAAATAGAGATTGGCAAATCACGTTGTGGTCATACGTAGGTAAGAAACGTTCTTGCTAGAAACCTACAAACCACGTAAAAACTTGCAACAACAATTAGAGGACGTCTAACTTGTTTTTGCAGCAAGTGCTATGTGATGTGATATGGCCAGAAGATGTGATGAATGATATATGTGATGTATGAGATTGATCATATTCTTGTAATAGGAATCACGACCTACATGTCGATGAGTATGACAACCGGCAGGAGCCATAGGAGTTGTCTTTATTATTTTGTATGACCTGTGTGTCATTGAATAACGCCATGTAAATTACTTTACTTTGTTGCTAAACGCGTTAGCCATAGAAGTAGAAGTAATCGTTGGCGTGACGACTTCATGAAGACACAATGATAGAGATCATGATGATGGAGATCATGGTGTCATGCCGGTGACAAAGATGATCATGGTGCCCCGAAGATGGAGATCAAAGGAGCATGATGATATTGGCCATATCATGTCACTATTTGATTGCATGTGATGTTTATCATGTTTTTGCATCTTATTTGCTTAGAACGACTGTAGCAAGTAGGATGATCCCTTATAATAATTTCAAGAAAGTGTTCATCCTAACTGTGCACCGTTGCGAAGGTTCGTTGTTTCGAAGCACCACGTGATGATCGGGTGTGATAGATTCTAACGTTCGAATACAACGGGTGTTGACGAGCCTAGCATGTACAGACATGGCCTCGGAACACACGCAATACACTTAGGTTGACTTGACGAGCCTAGCATGTACAGACATGGCCTCGGAACACGGAGGACCGAAAGGTCGAGCATGAGTCGTATAGAAGATACGATCAACATGGAGATGTTCACCGATCTTGACTAGTCCGTCTCACGTGATGATCGGACACGGCCTAGTTAAGCTCGGATCATGTTTCACTCAGATGACGAGAGGGATGTCTATCTGAGTGGGAGTTCATTATATAATTTGATTAGATGAACTCAATTATCATGAACTTAGTCTAAAATCTTTACACTATGTCTTGTAGATCAAATGGCCAACGTTGTCCTCAATTTCAACGCGTTCCTAGAGAAAACCAAGCTGAAAGATGATGGCAGCAACTATACGGACTGGGTTCGGAACCTGAGGCTCATCCTTATAGTAGCCAAGAAAGATTATGTCTTAGAAGCACCGCTAGGTGATGCACCAATCCCACAGAACCAAGACGTTATGAACGCTTGGCAATCACGTGCTGATGATTACTCCCTCGTTCAGTGCGGCATGCTTTACAGCCTAGAACCGGGTCTCCAAAAGCGTTTTGAGAAACATGGAGCATATGAGATGTTCGAGGAGCTGAAACTAGTTTTCCAAGCTCATGCCCGGGTCGAGAGATATGATGTCTCCGACAAGTTCTTCAGCTGTAAAATGGAGGAGAACAGTTCTGTTAGTGAGCACATACTCAGAATGTCTGGGTTGCACAACCGCTTGTCTCAGCTGGGAGTTAATCTCCCGGATGACGCGGTCATTGACAGAATCCTCCAGTCACTTCCAGCAAGCTACAAGAGCTTTGTGATGAACTACAATATGCAGGGGATGGAAAAGACCATTCCCGAGGTATATTCAATGCTGAAATCAGCGGAAGGGGAGATCAGAAAAGAACATCAAGTGTTGATGGTGAATAAAACCACCAAGTTCAAGAAGGGCAAGGGTAAGAAGAACTTCAAGAAGGACGGCAAGGGAGTTGCCGCGCCCGGTAAACCAATTATTGGGAAGAAGTCAAAGAATGGACCCAAGCCCGGGACTGAGTGCTTTTATTGCAAGGGAAGTGGTCACTGGAAGCGGAACTGCCCCAAATATTTAGCGGACAAGAAGAAGGCCGGCAACACCCAAGGTATATGTGATATACAAGTAATTGATGTGTACCTTACCAGTACTCGTAGTAGCTCCTGGGTATTTGATACCGGTGCGGTTGCTCATATTTGTAACTCAAAGCAGGAACTACGGAATAAACGGAAACTGGCGAAGGACGAGGTGACGATGCGCGTCAGGAATGGTTCCAAGGTCGATGTGATCGCCGTCGGCACGCTACCTCTGCATCTACCCACGGGATTAGTTTTAAACCTCAATAATTGTTATTTAGTGCCAGCTTTGAGCATGAACGTTGTATCTGCATCTCGTTTAATTCGAGATGGCTACTCATTTAAATCCGAGAATAATGGTTGTTCTATTTATTTGAGAGATATGTTTTATGGTCATGCCCCGCTGGTCAATGGTTTATTTTTGATGAATCTCGAACGTGATGTTACACATGTTCATAGTGTGAATACCAAAAGATGTAAAGTTGATAACGATAGTCCCACATACTTGTGGCACTGCCGCCTTGGTCACATTGGTGTCAAGCGCATGAAGAAGCTCCATGTAGATGGACTTTTGGAGTCTCTTGATTACGAATCATTTGACACGTGCGAACCATGCCTCATGGGTAAGATGACCAAGACTCCGTTCTCCGGAACAATGGAGCGAGCAACCAACTTATTGGAAATCATACATACCGATGTGTGTGGTCCAATGAGTGTTGAGGCTCGCGGAGGATATCGTTATGTTCTCACTCTCACTGATGATTTAAGTAGATATGGATATGTCTGCCTGATGAAACACAAGTCTGAAACCTTTGAAAAGTTCAAAGAATTTCAGAGTGAGGTTGAGAATCAACGTGACAGGAGAATAAAATTCCTACGATCAGATCGTGGTGGAGAATATTTAAGTCACGAGTTTGGTGCACACTTAAGGAAATGTGGAATAGTTTCACAACTCACGCCGCCTGGAACACCTCAGAGAAATGGTGTGTCCGAACGTCGTAATCGCACTCTATTGGATATGGTGCGATCTATGATGTCTCTTGCCGATTTACCGCTCTCATTTTGGGGCTATGCTTTAGAGACTGCCGCATTCACTTTAAATAGGGCTTCGTCGAAATCCGTTGAGACGACACCGTATGAATTATGGTTTGGGAAGAAACCTAAGCTGTCGTTTCTAAAAGTTTGGGGATGCGATGCTTATGTCAAGAAACTTCAACCTGAAAAGCTCAAACCCAAGTCGGAGAAATGCGTCTTCATAGGATACCCTAAGGAAACTATTGGGTATACCTTCTACCTCAGATCCGAAGGCAAGATCTTCGTTGCCAAGAACGGGTCCTTTCTAGAGAAGGAGTTTCTCTCGAAAGAATTGAGTGGGAGGAAAGTGGAACTTGATGAGGTGATAGTCACCCCTTCCGAACCGGAAAGTAGCGCAGCGCGGGAAAATGTTCCTGTGGTGCCTACACCGACTGGGGAGGAAGTTTATGATGATGATAATGAAGCTTCGGATCAAGTCACTGAACTTCGTAGGTCCACAAGGACACGTTCCGCACCAGAGTGGTACGGCAACCCTGTCCTGGAAATCATGTTGTTAGACAATGGTGAACCTTCGAACTATGAAGAAGCGATGGCGGGCTCGGATTCCGACAAATGGCTAGAAGCCATGAAATCCGAGATAGAATCCATGTATGAAAACAAAGTATGGACTTTGACTGACTTGCCCGATGAGCGGCGAGCCATAGAAAACAAATGGATCTTTAAGAAGAAGACGGACGCAGATGGTAATGTGACCATCTACAAAGCTCGACTTGTCGCTAAGGGTTATCGACAAGTTCAAGGGGTTGACTACGATGAGACTTTCTCACCCGTAGCGAAGCTGAAGTCCGTCCGAATCATGTTAGCAATTGCCGCATACTATGATTATGAGATATGGCAGATGGACGTCAAAACGGCATTCCTTAACGGCTTCCTTAAGGAAGAGTTGTATATGATGCAGCCGGAAGGTTTTGTCGATCCTAAGAATGCTAACAAAGTATGCAAGCTCCAGCGCTCAATCTATGGGCTGGTGCAAGCATCTCGGAGTTGGAACATTCGCTTTGATGAGATGATCAAAGCGTTTGGGTTTACACAGACTTATGGAGAAGCCTGTGTTTACAAGAAAGTGAGTGGGAGCTCTGTAGCATTTCTCATATTATATGTGGATGACATACTATTGATGGGAAATGATATAGAATTCTTGGAAAGTATAAAGGCCTATTTGAATAAGTGTTTTTCAATGAAGGACCTTGGAGAAGCTGCTTATATATTAGGCATCAAGATCTATAGAGATAGATCAAGATGCCTCATTGGTCTTTCACAGAGTACATACCTTGACAAGATATTGAAGAAGTTCAGTATGGATCAGTCCAAGAAGGGGTTCTTGCCTGTATTTCAAGGTGTGCAATTGAGCACAGCTCAATGCCCGACCACGGCAGAAGATATAGGAGAGATGAGTGTCATCTCCTATGCCTCGGCCATAGGGTCTATTATGTATGCCATGCTGTGTACCAGACCTGATGTAAACCTTGCCGTAAGGTTGGTAGGAAGGTACCAAAGTAATCCCGGCAAGGAACACTGGACAGCGGTCAAGAATATCCTGAAGTACCTGAAGAGGACTAAGGATATGTTTCTCGTTTATGGAGGTGACGAAGAGCTCGTCGTAAAGGGTTACGTCGACGCTAGCTTCAACACAGATCTGGATGACTCGAAGTCACAGACTGGATACGTGTATATTTTGAATGGAGGAGCAGTAAGCTGGTGCAGTTGCAAGCAAAGCGTCGTGGCGGGATCTACATGTGAAGCGGAGTACATGGTAGCCTCGGATGCAGCACAGGAAGCAGTCTGGATGAAGGAGTTCATTACCGACCTAGGGGTGATTCCCAATGCGTCGGGCCCTATGACTCTCTTCTGTGACAACACTGGAGCTATTGCCCTTGCGAAGGAGCCCAGGTTTCACAGGAAGACCAGGCATATCAAGCGTCGCTTCAACTCCATTCGTGAAAGTGTTCAAAATGGAGACATAGATATTTGTAAAGTACATACGGACCTAAATGTAGCAGATCCGTTGACTAAACCTCTCCCTAGGGCAAAACATGATCAACACCAGGACGCAATGGGTGTTCGATTCATCACAATGTAACTAGATTATTGACTCTAGTGCAAGTGGGAGACTGTTGGAAATATGCCCTAGAGGCAATAATAAAAGGTTATTATTATATTTCTTTGTTCATGATAATCGTCTATTATTCGTGCTATAATTGTATTGTCCGGAAATCGTAATACATGTGTGAATACATAGACCACAACGTGTCCCTAGTAAGCCTCTAGTTGACTAGCTCGTTGATCAACAGATAGTCATGGTTTCCTGACTATGGACATTGGATGTCATTGATAACGGGATCACATCATTAGGAGAATGATGTGATGGACAAGACCCAATCCTAAGCATAGCATAAAAGATCATGTAGTTTCGTTTGCTAGAGCTTTTCCAATGTCAAGTATCTTTTCCTTAGACCATGAGATCGTGCAACTCCCGGATACCGTAGGAGTGCTTTGGGTGTGCCAAACGTCACAACGTAACTGGGTGATTATAAAGGTGCACTACGGGTATCTCCGAAAGTGTCTGTTGGGTTGGCACGGATCGAGACTGGGATTTGTCACTCCGTGTGACGGAGAGGTATCTCTGGGCCCACTCGGTAATGCATCATCATAATGAGCTCAATGTGACTAAGGCGTTAGTCACGGGATCATGCATTACGGTACGAGTAAAGAGACTTGCCGGTAACGAGATTGAACTAGGTATTGGGATACCGACGATCGAATCTCGGGCAAGTAACATACCGATTGACAAAGGGAATTGCATACGGATTGATTGAATCCTCGACACCGTGGTTCATCCGATGAGATCATCGTGGAGCATGTGGGAGCCAACATGGGTATCCAGATCCCGCTGTTGGTTATTGACCGGAGAGGCGTCTCGGTCATGTCTGCATGTCTCCCGAACCCGTAGGGTCTACACACTTAAGGTCCGGTGACGCTAGGGTTGTAGAGATATATGTATGCGAAAACCCGAAAGTTGTTCGGAGTCCCGGATGAGATCCCGGACGTCACGAGAGGTTCCGGAATGGTCCGGAGGTGAAGAATTATATATAGGAAGTCAAGTTTCGGCCACCGGGAAAGTTTCGGGGGTTACCGGTATTGTACCGGGACCACCGGAAGGGTCCCGGAGGTCCACCGGGTGGGGCCACCTGTCCCGGAGGGCCCCGTGGGCTGAAAGTGGAAGGGAACCAGCCCTTAGTGGGCTGGGGCGCCCCCCTTGGGCCTTCCCCCCTGCGCCTAGGGTTGGGAACCCTAGGGGGGAGCTTCCCCCTTGCCTTGGGGGGCAAGGCACCCCTTCCTCCCCTTGGCCGCCGCCCCCCCTTGGAGATCCCATCTCCCAGGGGTGGCGCACCCCCCCAGGGGCCTATATAAAGGGGGGAGGGAGGGCAGCAACCTACAGCCTTGGGCGCCTCCCTCCTCCCCTGCAACACCTCTCTCTCTCTCTCGCAGAAGCTCGGCGAAGCCCTGCCGGAGACCCGCTACATCCACCACCACGCCGTCGTGCTGTTGGATCTCCATCAACCTCTCCTCCCCCCTTGCTGGATCAAGAAGGAGGAGACATCGCTGGCGCCGTACGTGTGTTGAACGCGGAGGTGCCGTCCGTTCGGCACTCGGTCATCGGTGATTTGGATCACGGCGAGTACCACTCCGTCATCCACGTTCATTGGAACGCTTCCGCTCGCGATCTACAAGGGTATGTAGATGCACTCCTTTCCCCTCGTTGCTAGTAGACTCCATAGATGCATCTTGGTGAGCGTAGGAAAATTTTAAATTATGCTACGATTCCCAACACTTTGGACTGAGCTGAAGGAAAATTTCACCCTACCGCCAGAGGAGGATCCGGAGAAGCCAGTTAAAGAGCAATTAATCAAGTCTCATGCTCTTAAGAAGATGGCAGACCTATTCAGGAGGTGGAAGAATGAGCTGAAAACGTTTGTCGACAAAGAAGAGACACCAGAATTCATCGGCCGGTATGAGAAGATCAGAGATCACTGGCCCGCATTTGTGGCCCACAAGACATCGGAAAAGAGGAAGAAGATGTCAGCGACAAACAAGAAGAATGCTGCAAAGAAGAAGATTCACCATCGCACGGGGTCAGGTGGCTACCTCAAAGCCCGGCCTAAGTGGGCCAAGGATGAGAATGATCTACTTGAAAAAGGGATCGAACCACAGACAATGAGCTGGCCAGACCGTTGCCGGACTTGGTTCTTCGGGGCTGGCAGAAAATTGGACCCTGTATCAGGGAGGTGCGTTTGGACGGACGAGATTTTGAGAATACCAGTCAAGAGGCTTCCGCACTATATCGATGCAGCGTAGCAAGGGACGTTCGTTCCAGAGAGAGAACGACGAGCTCACAATGGCCCTCGGGAATCCTGAGCACCCTGGACGGACACGAGGCACGCCAGGCTCCGTTCCGTGGAAGGCTGGTTTTCCGGACGCAGGCGGTTACAAAAGCCAGGAGAGGAGGAAAAAAGTTGAGCAGACCCAAATTCAGAAGCTGCACGAAAGGGTTCAAGCACTAGAGGAATGAGACGGCAATCGACATGCCGAAACTACCCCCGAAGCTACCCCACCATCTCAGCGGAGAAGCAGTGTGGCTTCCACCGAGCTGCTTCAGCCGGAGCATGTCTTGACGGCTCCTGCTAGCTACCCCGTGGATGCTATCATGGAGTCTCAACATTGCCACCTTATGGCGCAATGGCAGAACTTTAAAGTCAAGGCGGCTGTTGGCTCTGTTTGACCTCCTGAACCCGGCGCAACCTACCACTGCCGGCCGATTCCAGAAGGATATGCTAGGGTGATGGTGGATGAAATAACGGAGGGATTTGAGGACCTCCAGCTTGACCACCCTACCGGTGAAGGGGAGACTTGGCTGGGTTCTGCTCTGAAGACTCCGTGCCTATGGCGGAAGGAGCTCATTAACCTTCCGAACTGGACGCCTCCGGCGAGTAAGGGCACTCCGCCGCCTCCTCCTCTAGCGAGTGATCAGGGCACTCAGGATCCTTCTCTGGCGCGTGGCGGCACTCCGCCTCCTCCTCCGCCTCCTCCTCCGGCGAGTGATCAGGGCACTCAGCCTCCTTCTCCGGCGCGTGGCGGCACTCCGCCTCCTTCTCCGCCTGCGCCGGCGTGCCAGAGCAGCCAGCCTCCTCCTTCTCCGCCTCGTCAGCAAGGGCGGAAGAGACCCGCCGCCGCTCTGGCAGCTCCGGCGCGTCGTAGTCCTTCTCCTCCGCCTCGTAAGCAAGGAAAGAAGACAGCCGCAGCCGGTCCGTCTGCTCTGCCGGCGTCTAGCAGTACAGCTGCCAGAGGCGGGAGGCAATACAGATTCGGTCCTTCTCTGAAGACTCCAGAGAAGTTACCATACGAGAGGACCCCGGAGGAGAACGCGAAGATCATGCAAGCCGAAGTGACAAACTTCTTTGAAGGGGTGAAAGCAAAGAAACATCCACCTCCGGGGGAGAAGGTAGATCCGGTGAAAGCGAAGCGCACTCTGGCTGCCCTGACAAAACCACCCAAGTCTCCGCCCAAAGGCAAATATGAGCGCATTATTGCAAAGACATTTGTCGAAGCGGAGCGGTGAAGTACTGTGAGTGATCAAAGGTTAAAAGAACGACGAGCTGGGAAAAAAATTGCCTAGCTCCGCGAACAAGCGAACCAATCGTGCCCCCCGCTCAAGGTGTCTAGCGACATCGTCGGTAATGATCCGAGGATTGTGCCCGGTTATTGCAATCTTGGAGATTACCTTCCCAACGATGTACATTATGAAATCATGGAGGTGGACGAACACAAATACCATTACGGGAAGCCTCTCGTCAAAGATGAAAGATCTCTAACAACGATGATGCGATGATTACATGATTAGTACATGAAAACCTGCAGAGAGTCTGATGGGATGAATACTTCGACGCCGAGAGTTAAACCGGAGCATGACCTCGTTGGAATTGAACTGCTGAATGTTCCATTTGAGGAGTTCTTCCAGTTTTTGAATCAAAAGGCCCTCGACAAATCAACGATCACTTGCTACTGTCTGTAAGTAGTACTACTTCTATCATTAAGTCTCTCTATATAGGTCAGCTCTTTCATTGCATGTATTTATAATTATCCTCACTATATTATGCAGATTGAAGATCGCCGAATTGAAGACAAGACAAATCGGTGATATTGGGTTCATTAACACAAATCTCATAGATGCATATACGGTTGAAAAACATGCCAAAGAAGCCGAGGCCAACTTGCTATGATCGTTGGTATTAAATCAAAACAAAGATATAATACACTTTCCTTACAACTTCAAGTGAGTGTTACTGTCTTGTGCATATTCGGTTTCCCTTATTAGTCCAGGTTATGGTAATGTAATTGATGACTTATGCATGCATGCGCAGCTTCCACTATATTCTCCTAGAGATTAAGCTTGAGCAGGGAGTAGTAACTGTCTTAGACTCAAGACGAAAAGATCCCCAGGACTATGCGGACATGACTCAAATGCTCGAGAAGTAAGTTAAATCGATCATTATCCACCATATCAGCAACTTTGTTCATTTCCTAATATCAAGTAATTGTTTTCTTTGTCTGGCAGGATTTGAAGAAAATTCACCACAAAAGCTCCGGGACTGCCGAAGAAGCTGCAATTTTCACACCCGAAAGTAAGTACTATAGTAGCATGTTCCGCACATCTCCTAGTGATTCAAGCGCTAGTTTCATCAATACCATTTAGCATGCTTGCTTATCAGTTAGATTGACCTCTATGTCTTGTAAAGTGGTTGTGGCACGAACAAGGGAATGATTTCTGTGGATACTACATTTGCGAGTCTATCCGCCACACGACCTATGAGCGGGGCAACTCTGACGAACAATATGAAGTGTGTAAGCAATAATATTCACAATTTTATTTTATTACCATCATTTGTGTCGAGTTTCATTTATTCATATATATATATATGTATTGACCCCCTTCTTCAAATTAGATCTTTCGGATGCGGGATGAACTCCTAGCACCAGATCGTATGCGAGCAATTCAAGAGGAATTGGCGGCATTCTTCCTTGACCACGTGATCGCTGAAAACGGAGAATACTATGTGGACCCTGTGTTCTTACAATTTAATTAGGAGATTATATTGTAAGAGATAATTATTGTATATATGTAGCCGGTAGTGTCAGATAGATATACGAGAACTTGTTGTTCGACCAATCTCTCGGAGAAGGAGAGGTGGTCGATATCACTTCTCTCTGTATGCATATGTTCATGACGATCTTCTGTTTCCTTCATTTGCTTACTAGCTAGCGTTTCTAGTCCTCTCCATACGTATATAGTATGTAGCGTCGACCAAGCACGGAGATAAGAGAAGACACTTCTCTCTATTAATTAGCTAGCTAACACAATATATGAAACACCTAAATTAACCCCCCACCCCCCCCCCCTCTTTCAAAAAAAACAAAACCCCAGCCCCTGAAATGCTGACGCGTAGATGCCTATTGGTCCCGGTTGGTGACACCAACCGGGACAAAAGGCCCTGCCTATTGGTCCCGGTTGGTGTCACCAACCAGGACCAAAGGCCCCCTTGCCTGGGCTGGCAGCAGCGGCCACGTGGAGGACCTTCTGTCCCGGTTCGTGTAAGAACCGGGACTAAAGTGTTAGGGCTTTAGTAACGACCCTTTAGTCCCGGTTCGAAAACCGGGACAAAAGGCCCTTACCAACGGGGGTAAAAGCCCCTTTTTCTACTAGTGTCTACATCATATGAGCATTCAAACTTGATGGTCATTGCATTTCAATGGTTGAAAATACGAACAAAAACATTTCAAAAATCTTATAGGACTCATATTCACATGGAGATTTGGTTGATCTCACCTCGAGGTCGGAGGGGGTCGGTGACGGGGACGACGGCGGGGATGATGGAGGGGCTCCTTGATTTCTGCAAAAACAAAAACCCTATAAGCTATCGACTAATCAAATGCATACGCCTTGCATAGTGGGGTCCAATTTGAGCATCAAAATAGGAGTACTTCTCCAATTTGAGCATTCAATAAGCAAAACCAAATCGTAAAATAAATAAGTATTCAAATTAGCATGCATTCAATAAGCAAAACTAAATCATCTCTTGCGTCCGTACATCATCGAATATTATCACTAATACATCTCGAATAGTATCATACATATAACATCACTAATACAGCTAAAACCCTAGCGAACGATGGGTATCGGCGCAGGTGGTGGACACCCAAAGGAAAGGAACCATCACAGGGATCATAGCTCCAGTGAGATCCTTGAAGAACCTGCCAGGTATTGGAGAACCTGCCCTCCGACGCAACCATGTAGCGACGGACGTGCTCGTCCTCCTCGCTGACACGGTGACGTACCACCTCCGCGGGGGACGAAAGCCTCCGCACCGTCACTGGCCCACGCGACCGCCACCAAAGAAGGTTCGGGTCAACGACGAGCTGGCTCCTCACCAAGCTGCGCCCCCGAAAGGTAGCACCTCCCAGTACCAGCCCGGCGGAGCCCAGTCCCGGACATGGCCCCTATGATCAAGCAGGTGTCCTCCGCTGATTCGACGACGAGGATGCGGGATAGGCATCGTCGACGTCGATGCGGGAATAATTGCTTTAACTAAAAAATAACAACAAATGTGACATGTTCAAAATATGACATGACCACTTCAAAACGAATCAACCGATAATATTGTTAAATACACCTAAAAATAAACTAGTTCTATTAGTTTTCTTACTAAAAATAAACTAGTTCTATATAAAATCTTAATTAGACTAGTTCTATTAAATCAACTAGTTCAACTAAGCACTTCCTATAAATAAAAATAAGCTAGTTCTTACTAAAAATAAGCTAGTTCGACTAGTTCTATTAATTTTCTTACTAATTCTATTAAACACTACTAAAAACAGTAAAAAATACATTATACAATAGTAAAAAATACAGTAAAAACAGAAAAAAAAAATAGAGATGGAGGGAGAGGAGGGAGGAGAGAGGAGGAGGGGGAGGAGGCCGGTGGGATCGGATGAGGGAGGGAGGAGGGGTGGGAGGAGGAAGGAGAGAGGATGGGGAGGGGCGGCCGGAGGAGGAGGAGGGAGGGGGCGGTGGGACGAGGGCTGCTGGCCGAGGAGGGAGGAGGGACGAGGGGGCGGCCGGAGGAGGAGGGAGGAGGGGGCGGCCGGAGGAGGAGGGAGGAGGGCGCGTGGCCGGAGGAGGGAGGGGAGGAGGGAGGAGGAGGGATGGATGGAGTACGTCGATGGAGGAGCAGCGCGGCGGCGGCGGACGACGGGGCGTGCGGGGGAGAGTGACTGAGAGGGAGAGTGAGTGAGAGGGTCGGCCGCGTGGGAAAGATAAGGTAGGGTTAGTAGTAGCGCGGGTTCGTGAAAAGCGCTACTGCTACGGAGCATAGCAGTAGCGCTGTGGACGGATACGCGCTACTCCTAAATGGGGCTAGCCATGTGCGCCTAAAATGATAGCAGTAGCGCAGTTTATTTACACGCGCTACTACTAAGTAGATTTAGCAATAGCGCGGTTTATTTACACGCGCTACTACTAAATAGAAGTAGCGCATAATTTTGTCGAGCGCTACTGCTAAGATGCTGTGTATAAGGTTTTTCTTAGTAGTGCTACCTGCCTGGATTGGAGTGGTTTGGCTAATGGGGTTTAAAATAAATCGAGAATGACAAGTGGGAGGTAAAAAAAAGGTATTATGTTGCGCTACTAGCCACCACGGCCGTGTCCAGTTCACGTTCAGGAATAGGAGCCAGACGAACTTGACGCGGCTTGAGGCGGGGTTTTCACTGGTGCTCTTGTTTTCCTTTTCACTTTTTTTTCACTGTGTTTTATTAAGTTTTTCTCCATTTTATTGGTTTTTCTATTCTCTTCTACATTTTTGGTTTAGTTTTCTTTTTTTCTTCTAAATTTTTTGTTTGGTTTTCTATTTTCTTCTTAATTTTTTATTTTTCCTTTTTGGTTTTCATTTTTTTCTTTTTGTTTTTCATTCTACATTCTTATACTCGTTAACACTTTTTTCAAATACTTGTTTAACATTTTTTAAATACCTGTTTAACATGTTATATACATAATCAATATTTTTTCACATAATTGTTTAACATTTTTCAAATACCTGTTTAACATTTTATATACATAATCAATTTTTTTTCAAATACTTGTTAAACATATTTTCAAATACTTGTTCAATATTTTTTCAACACATGATCAACATTTTTTAAATACTTGTTCAACATTTTTATATACCTGATCAACATTTTTCCAAATACTTGTTTAGCATTTTTCAATTACATGATCCAAAAATTTCATATAAATTTCCACTATTTTTCAAATATTTGTTCAACAATTTTATATACATGATCAACATTTTTTCAAATACTTTTTCAATATTTTTTAAATACATGATCAACATTTATTCAAATACTTGTTCAAAAATTTTCAGATACTTGTTCCATGATCAACATTTTTTCAAATACTTGTTCAAGATTTTTTCAAATAATCATTCAATATATTTAAATACTCGTTCAAAAAAATTTGAATACTTGTTCAACATTTTTCAAATACATGATTAACATATTTCTAAATACTATGTAAAGTATATTTTTGTAATATATATGTTTAGACAATTTTTAAAATTGTAAATAAATTTAAAAATGGAATCAAAGATATGAAAGAAAAACATGAAAGAAAAAAAAAGGAAAACGAGGCAGCGATGTCTCATATATACCCACGAACCTGGGCCGGCCCATATGCTCGTGGGCTTTAGCTAGTCGAGGTCTCGACTCGCTGAACACGAGACATAGCGATGCCCTGTAATCCCCTCCAAACCTCTTTCATCAAACGAGGCCTCAAGGGGTGCATGAAACAGACAGCGCTAGTGAAGAATTCTGGCGAGGCAGTCCCATTGACAAGTCAATAATTTTTTACCATACAAGTGTTTAATGATAGGATGACAGATAAATCATGACAATTTCATGCAAAAACTTGCTATAAGATTTTCACGCACTAATGTACTAATAGACTTACAATCACAGGCAAATTTAATAGAATGTTTATACTCTGTTACAACGTATGGTCAATTATCTAATAAAAATAAAGTTATGGTGATCCCAGACATTTCCTTGCTCCAAAATTGAGAGAAAGAAAAGAAAGATTCTCCAAGGGATCGTTATCACAAAGGCAATCTTTTTATAATCGTGATGATCCTATACCACTACTAGGGAAAAGCCTAGCAGTTGCGCGGGTCTAAGGGCTATCAATAGCGCGGGGCCCCGCGCTACTGATACGGCGCTACAGCTAACGTTTAGTGGTAACGCATTTTGACCCGCACTACAGCTATACCTACTTAGCAGTAGCGCTGTCCATATCAGCGCTAGTGCTAAGAGCGCTACTGCTATATTTTCACATTTTTTTGATACGTATTTGCGATGTTTTTCTACAGGTTTTATACAGTATTTTAATTATATCATAAACATGCAATATGCTTATCATATCATACACATAATAGTCTCATCATATCATCCAACTCAAATGATGTCGTCACATCATAAGTATGATATAGCAATACAAGTTAACTCACATGTCTCATCATACATAATGCAGTACTTCTTAAGGCGCCGGTTCGGATTCCTCTCTCGCACTAGCGTGAACCTAAACTAACTATTTTCCGCTTCGGCTCTGCTAACGAATGCTCTCTGGTTGTCGCTCGGAAACCGGTACACCTAGGCCTGACACTCAGGCCACTCGTCGTATACTACTGGCGTAGCACTTCTTCGCCATCGATGATCTATGTACCTGCATCGTCATATGAGTCGAAAATATGCAACATATACAGTTGAGCAACAGAAAGAGACACAGTCTGCAAAAATAGAAGCAACATATCATAAGCATAAATAACAAAGTTCATCGTACTCAAAATGCCCTAACTAGAGTGATCTTCGCTAGTTGAGGAGGACGGTTTAATTACATCACAAAGTTTCGTCGTAGAGAAAGTATGGACTAAACGGACACATTGTCATATATCGTCAATCACTCCAACATGTCGTGCCATCCATCCAAATCAGGGAGATAGTTCCCAAGCGAAGTGAAAGGCTTCAGGTCGAGACGCTGAGCGGCTACGCGTGTTCGGACGTCTTCCCGCGACATTTGACCTTCTTCGTAGAACATCCCTATTTTTTCGAGGACCTCCTTCATGATGATTTGGGAAAGTTCACGCTAGATGTGATAGGACTCAGCTCGGAGTCGATGATCCGGAACATCTCCTAGTTTCTTTGCCCATTGCAGAATATTGGCATCGCCAGATCTAGGTGACATGCGAAGGTTCTGGTGATCCCGTCTGTACTCCGGCATGTGGTGGAGGACATAGAATCCATCACTGAGAGTACCACTCGGTTGCTGGATGCAGCAGAAGTCAGTCTTATGGCCGAAGGCGGGCGCGCGGTTCCTTGTCTTCTTGAGCGTGATCTCTCTACCCCGTAGGCCGTAGCTTAAGATAGCACTGTCGAGAACAGACTTGATGTGGGTGTAATCAATTTTCTTCATGTTCTTCGATGATTCCAAGTAAAGAGCATGGGAGAATCGGGGGTAAAGGATGATAAGGACGGTGCGCCCGTCGCTACGCAAAATAAGTACACCTCAAATTAGCCTCCACGCGTGCAAATGAATGATTGAAATCGAAGGAAGGATATTCGTGGATGACTTACATGGGATGATAAGGCACGAGAATCGTCTCCTTGTCCTTATTGCCGACCATGAAATCAGCGATGTAGTTACTCGCGTATTCATGGTGCTTTGGGCAGACTGCCAAGAAGCCCTCGTGCATGAAGTATGGGTCAGCGACACAGATATAAGGTATTCGCTCAATCCTGATGATGTAGTTCATGTACAAGGCAAAAAGGTGGACAAACGTAAAATTCAGATTTTTCAAGTGAAGCATGTCGAAGATGTAATCGAATCGAAGGAAGAACTTTTCCGCAGGGAATGTGTCGACGTACATCCTTTGCTGCGGCACGTTAACCACATAGAGCGGGTATCCTGGATATTTCGAGGCAATCAGGCTTTTCTCTCTCCACGGCACATCGTCATGAAGTCTCCTTAGATCGCCGTATATGACCTCTACCGCTGCCTTAGTTAGGATCGGATCACCGGGGATATGGTATTTCGCTGCACCTATGATAGGTATACGGTCTTCAACCCGAGGTTGCGCAGGCGGCTAGCTCATAGAAGCACCTTTGCCTTTCTTCGATCTCTTCCTATGCTTCTTTGCTATCGGAAGTGAGCCTATCATACGTTCATCCTCCGGCAATTCAGGCACCAACTCATCACGCTCAAACCCTGAGTACTCATATTGCTGAGCCATGAATCCTTCGTCATCATCACTACAGGAAACAGGTAATTTGCCATCTGTGGATCACAGACGGCAAAGGCCTAAATCCAGACGGCAAAGAGCTCGCCGTCAGGAAGCAGACGGCAAAGTCAGACGGCAAAGATAAGTCAGCAAAGAATACTTTGCCGTCTGCTTTTCATCAAACAGACGGCAAAGACTTTGCCGTCAGCCAAATCTACTTTGTCGTCATCCTTATAAATCACAGACGGCAAATAAAAGTACTTTTGCCGTCAGCCAGACTATATCTTTACCGTCAGCTATTTTTGTCTTTGCCGTCAGCCTCATATACACAGACGGCAAAGAAAAGGATCAAATAAAAAAAAACACACATCAGTGTTGTTCCCGAGGGATGCGGTCAACGCACGCAGTGCACTGCCCATGTTTCTTCTTCTTTTAACAGGCAAAGGCTCGGCCATGTTTATTGCTTTCATTGCATGACAGTGCTCTCAGTACATAATGTAAACATGACCCAAAAAACTAAAGCTACAGAATAGTCCTGGAAATTAACACAAAGGACCCTAAAAATTAAATCTAAAGATCAATCGGGTCCTTCTTCTCCCCTGCAGTGCTCTGTTCGCCCCGCCGCCCGGCCTCAACGCTGGCCGCACTGCTCTGTCGTGCTCTGCTCGCTGCGCCGTCTCCAAGACCTTCTCAGCCATGTCGCTCCGTCCTAGCCGCGCTCGGGAGCTGACTCGCTCCGACGCCACGAGGAGGCAGCGAGGGAGGTCGGGGATGGGCGGTGCTTGACCGACGGAGCTCACGAGGTGGAGCGCCCGGCTGCTCTGCGGCGGAGCTCGCGAGGCGGAGAGCACGACCAGCGGGTGAGGAGGTGCTCGGAGTGTGGACGGGCTTGGGTGCGCGACCGGAGGAGCTGTGGTGCGAGGCGGCGGCAGGAGGATGCTGGGCGCGGCGGCGGACGGGCGGGAGGGCGGGCCGGAGGGCGGCGGCCGGAGCATGCTGGGCGCGGCGGCGGATGGACGGGCGGGAGGGCACTAGCCGCGGCGTGACCTGTTTGGGGACGGGCGAGCGCTGGGATCAGCGTTCGGCTGCTCGGGGGAGGAGCAGGGAGCAGGAGAGATGAGGGTGCTGGCCGGCGGGGTGCTACTGCTCGATCGGGGAGGTGGAGGCTGGAGAGAAGAGGGAACACAGGGGAGGAGATGGGAGTCGCGGGTGGAGCAGGTGGGGTCATGGCTTCGTGGGTAGGGGCGTGCGTGGGGGTGCGTGCACCGTGGGGTAGGTGGAGGCGTGCGTCGTGCGGTGGGTGGAGGCGTGCGTCCGACGGCGTGGGATGTGCGTTTGAGATATTGCCAAGTCATCAATCCGTGTGATTGATCCGCGTGATGTGCTTCTTCTTTGCCGTCTGCGAAAATAAATAGAGACGGCAAAGAGATCACTTTGCCGTCTGCCAAAAAAACACAGACGGTAAAAAATCTTTGCCGTCTACCAAAACAAATAAAGACGGCAAAGTTTCTTTGCCGCCTGTGATTTTTGCTGCAGACGGCAAAGCGAGCTTTTTGCCGTCTGTATTTATTTTCGCAGACGGCAAAGTTTTTTTTATCGTCAGTTT
The DNA here is from genome assembly GCF_018294505.1 of Triticum aestivum. Taxonomy (NCBI): domain Eukaryota; kingdom Viridiplantae; phylum Streptophyta; class Magnoliopsida; order Poales; family Poaceae; genus Triticum; species Triticum aestivum. Next base: position 14,412,476 of record NC_057808.1, on the reverse strand, counting down.
TTCTTTGCCGTCTACTGATGACGGCAAACCCACTCGTTGCCGTCTTCCCGACGAAAAGCTAACGGCAAATTTCCTGTTTCCCGTAGTGCATAGGCGCCGGTATTGAGATACTGTAGAGGGTCATAGTCACCCTCGTCGATGGCATCATGCATTATTTCTTCAACGGCGACAACATCATCAGCCACTAATGGAGCCTCTTCCTCACGCCGTCCTCTATCACTCGGCACGACAAGCGACGCTAATTGGGTAGGTTGGGTGTTAGTGTTCATACCTTGTTGAGGCTGCGTGGTCGTGGGTGTGCTCTCGGCCGCCTCCAGACGAAGCAGACTATTCGGCCACAACATGGCCCAACTCTTGCAATCACCAAGCCGCCGTGGGGTCTCGTCGTCATCTCCCCCTAGTGCTACCAGAGGAGAAAAATTCTCGTGGCCCAGTTTGACACTGGCCACGGAACCTTGAAGACGTCAGGGGGAATCGGCCGGCTGTGGAACAATTGTTCCTTCGGCTTTACTATCGTCGCCTTTCCCACGTCCACCTTCTGGCCGCTGATGGTGTAGAGTATGGTGCACGGGGTTACGTTGGCCTGCAAAGACATGTCTGCGATGTGAGACATCCGAAAGGAAATGGAAACGGGATATTATACATATATTGAAGAGGGCCGGTGTGACAGGTACCGTGAGGGCGCCGAGCTCAGCCAAAGATGATGCCCCGCCGATGATACGTCTCCAACGTATCTATAACTAGTTGATGCCCCGCGCGTTGCCGCGGGAATTTCTTGTGAATTGCTAAGTAACATCCACATAGAAAATAAGTTAAACATTTGAATCAATAATATAACATTTCATATAGGTGATGATAAGCAACAATATGATAGTTTTCATATAGAGACAATGGTTCAAATTATTAGTGGTATAAATGTATATATTGTATTGATTCACCGCCAACAGTGGCGGGCAGTTGAACCCCCAATTGAAACAATCGATCGGGAAGGACTTACATAGAGCAAGGTAAGGAATATTTTCAGTACCATGGTTAATTAATATAGTTAGGCACCATGAAATTGAGAAAAGTAATGACCGGACCAATTGTGACCAAGAAACCATAGAGCAGGAGCCGATGGAAGTAGCTACCTGACATATTGAGAACGTGGACACACAGCAAAGAAAATGACGAAAGCGATCCAAACGCAACAATTCCTGCCAAAGGCCATCGATATTGAGGGCAACCATTGGCACCTGCAGAATATAACAAAAAGGAAGCCAGCACACACATACACAGAAGGAACCGGTTTGCGTAGTTTGGCAATCTTTTTGTCATATGCATGAAGGGATGATTACCAACAGGCAGCACGTGTGGCATCAACATGCGATGTGTGTGGAGATTGAAAACTTCAAATTAGCCCCATCAAGGTTGTTGATTATCTAGGGAGATGTGAGCAGGAAGTTGTGATGAGGGTGGTATATGGAGAAGACGCACTTTCTTTTGCAACTAAGATCAAACATCTATTGACTAATGGTGTATTGTATATTCATCTATGCATGTAGGAATCGACTTGATCGAGTATGTGCTACTCCAAGCAGCACCTGGAAGATATTCTTCACCGAAGAAGCTGCTGCCTGGTACGATGCGATCAAGAGCAGCAAACAACACGTGTTGGACCTCGCACGCGGCAACCACAACGTATTCGTATCTGGCATGAAACAATGGCGCTCTCTCAGGTTGGCCCAGCCGGCGACACAGCTGCTACAACGGAGGCGGCGTCTAACCCGCGCGGTGGAGGCCCTCGGCCACGACGCCGCTCGCCCCGGCACGACATCGCAGCGCGACGTTGCATGGCGTCGTGAGCAGCGCGCGTCCTTGTCGGCATACGATGGCGTGTGGAGAAGCCCTTCGGCTTGACCTAACTCGCGCAGTGGAGGCCCTCCGCCACGACGCCGCTCGTCCCGGAACGGCATCGCAGCGTGACGTTGCATGGCGTCGTCAGCAGCGCGCGTCATTGTCGGCGCGCGACCGCGTGTGTCGAAGCCCTTCGGCTTGACCCGTCACTGCTCCCCGACGAGCCTGACCATGGAGGCAGCCTACGGCGGTGCACGGCCAAGCTTCCAGTCGGGAGCCGTAGCATCGGGTGTGGCCATGCTGGAAGCTTGGCCGCGGCTCCCGACCGGTCCTCCGTTTCTTTTGCAATACAGTAGTGGGATTTGATGGGGATTCAAGAAGGTGAAGGAAACGACAGCGACAGAGAATGTGGAGAAAGAAAACGCTCCCTTGGAGTAAATATTGGCCCTACAACGGGGAATCGGTTGTGGAACAAAACTGCCGTGGAGTAGAAGAAGCGGTGCGTTCGGGCCAGAGCAGTAAGCGTTCGGGAAAAAAATGAAGTGTTCCGTGGTGAAGAAACGAATGGGTGTTTTCTCAAAAGAAAAACGAATCAGTGAAAAGGAGAAATTAAATCAAAGGAATGGGAAAGGGTATTTGGAATTGATGATGTGCTGAGGTTAACTGATGTGGCTAGACTGCCCAGGTGGACCGAGGTGTATGGCTGCATGTTGATTGCTATGTGGATAGTTTGCATGACAAGAGAAATGAGGTAGTGGGGGGCTTCTATTTAGATATAGTAGATTTATGAAGTATTCATGCCATGTTTGCAACAATTTTATATGGTTTTGGTACGATTCTATTAGAAGTAACCCGGACTGACGTTGTTTTCAGCAGAACTACCGTGGTGTCTTTTGTGCAGAAATAAAACTTCTCGGAATGGGCTGAAAATTTACGGTGATTTTTTATGGACCAAAAGAGACCCCCGAAGCACCGGAGCTGGACCAGAAGATTTCCGAGGAGTCCACAAGCCAGGGGCACACCCTATCCCCCTCGGGCACCTCCTTGACTTGTTTCCAACGCAAAAAATTCTTATAAATATAGAAACCTCCGAAAAGAACCCTAGATCGGAAGTTCTGCCGCCGCAAGCCTCTGTAGCCATGAAAAAACAATCGGGACCCCGTTCCGGCACCATGTCGGAGGGGGGAATCATCACCGAAGTCCATCTTCATCATCCAGGCGGTCTCCATGACGAGGAGGGAGTAGTTCACCCTCGGGGCTGAGGGTATGTACCAGTAGCTATGTGTTTGATCTCTCTCTCTCTCTCTCTCTCTCGTGTTCTTGATTTGGCACGATCTTGATGTACCACGAGCTTTGTTATTATAGTTGGATCATATGGTGTTTCTTCCCTCTCTATATCTTGTTGTGATGAATTAAATCTTGCTCTTTGAGGTTCCGTTATGTTGGATTGAGTATTGAATTTGAGAACACTTGATGTATGTCTTGCGATGGGATATCTGTGGTGACAATGGGATGTTCTATTGATTCACTTGGTGTATGTTTTGGCACTCAACTCGCGGATTCATGAGGTGACATTGGGGTTATCTATGCATAGGGGTTGATGCACGTTTTCGTCCTATGTTCTCTGATAGAAACTTTGGAGTGACTCTTTGTTGCATGTTGAGGGATTTGTTATGTTATCCAATTATGTTATCATTGTTGAGAGACTTTGCACTAGTCAAAGTATGAACCCTAGGCCTTGTTTGCAAGCATTGCAATACCGTTTTTGGTCACTTTTGTTTCTTGCTACCTTGCTGGTTTTATATTTTTATATTACAAAAACCTATATCTGCTATCCATATTACACTTGTATCACCATCTCTTCGCTGAACTAGTGCACCTATACAATTTACCATTGTGTTGGGTGTGTTGGGGACACAAGAGACGCTTTTTTATTTGGTTGCAGGGTTGTTTGACACAGACCATCTTCATCCTACGCCTCCCACGGATTGATAAACCTTAGGCCATCCACTTGAGGGAAATTTGCTACTATCCTACAAAACTCTGTGGTTGGAGGCCCAACACGAGTCTACAAGAAGAAGGTTGCGTAGTAGACATCAGCCGAGCACGCCAGAGACAGAGGATGGGCTGCTATGAGTGGGTGTATGATCGAAAGTAGGTCTAGTGGGGGTGATTAGACTACTTGACAAAATAAAAATCTAGCCTTTTCCCAATTTGAAGTCTTGGCAGATTTTAGCAACCTAGCACAAGTCAAGCAATCAACCTACACATGCAATTCTAAGAGTGTAGCAGTGGAAAGTAAACATTGCATATGAATGTAAAGCGACGGGTTTGGAGAAGGCAAACGCAATGTAGACACGGAGATTTTTGGCGTGGTTCCGACAGGTGGTGCTATCGTACGTCCACGTTGATGGAGACTTCAACCCACGAAGGGTAACGGCTGCGCGAGTCCATGGAGGGCTCCATCCACGGAGTGTCCACGAAGAAGCTACCTTGTCTATCCCACCATGGCCATCGCCCACGAAGGACTTGCCTCACTCGGGTAGATCTTCACGAAGTAGGCGATCTCCTTGCCCTTACAAACTCCTTGGTTCAACTCCACAATCTTGTCAGAGGCTCCCAAGTGACACCTAACCAATCTAGGAGACACCACTCTCCAAAAGGTAATAGATGGTGTGTTGATGATGAACTCCTTGCTCTTGTGCTTCAAATGATAGTCTCCCAACAGTCAACTCTCTCTCACGGATTTGGCTATGGTGGAAAGATGATTTGAGTGGAAAGCAACTTGGGGAAGGCTAGAGATCAAGATTCTTGTGGTTGGATTTGAATGTCTTGGTCTCAACACATGAGTAGGTGGTTCTCTCTCAGAAAATGAGTAGTGGAAGTGTAGGAACGTTCTGATGACTCTCTCACAAATGGAGAAGGGGGTGGAGTGGTATATATAGCCTCCACACAAAATCCAACCGTTACACACATTTGACCCAACTCGGTCAGACCGAATAGAAGAACTCGGTGAGATTGACTCAGTTCAAAATGTGAACGTTAGGAATCTCGGTGGGACCGACATGATCAACTTGGTGACACCGATGTGCTAGGGCTAGGGCAAAACCTGAACTCGGTGAGACCGATTTCAACAATGAGCAAACAGAGAGTTGGTCAAGCAAATTCGGTGGACCAATTGCACATTTCGTTGAGACCGAAATAATTATAACAGGCAACAGAGAGTGTGCAAGCCCATCTCGGTGAGACCGAGATCCGTATCGGTGTGACTGAATTGTCTAGGGTTTCTGGCAGTGGCTAGGTCAAATGAACTCGGTGGCGCCGGATAGATCAAATTGGTGGGGCTGAGTTTGACTTTGAGTTTTGGACATATTTGGAAAAGAGAAAGTGGTTGAGGGTTTTGGAGCAATATCACTATGCACTTTGAGCAAGTAGACCATTAAGAAACACCTCATCCCCTTTTAATAGTATTGGCTTTCCTATAGACTCAATGTGATCTGGGATCACTAAAATAGAAATGAAGAGTCTTGAGCTTTTGCCAATCTTTGTCCTTAGCATTTTGAGGGGTCCAAATCTCTAGTCCATGCCATGCCAATCATTGAACTTTCTGAAATATTTAACTTGAATGGATATTAGTTCAATGGGCTATATATGTTGTATGAATTACCAAAACCACCCGGGGATTAGTTGCACTTTCAATCTCCCCCTTTTTGGTAATTGATGACAACATATAGATCAAAGCTTTGACAAATGATAATATGAATGAAATAATACATCGTCGCTTTGAGAAGTATGTGATAAGCAAGAGCTCCCCCTAAATTTGTGCATTATTTAAAATTTGCTTTTGAATGCAAATGCACAATCAATTATGATCATGGGTCACTCTTCCATGTCACATACATCTTGGTGGAGTGCTCAAAATGATAAGATTTAAACAACATGCACTCATCACGAAGGATAAACATGATTGATCACAAATATGATAGATAGCATCATGCAAGCACACATTAAGGTATAGTATGATCAAACACATGATCACAAGAGTATCTCACAAACAAGCACAAATATTGTAGAATAGGAATCAAACAAGCAAATGATCAAAGTAGCAAGAGAGGCAACAAAAGGAAAAACGCTCTCTCTCTCGAAGCCTAATGATCTATATACTTTCTCCCCCTTTGGCAACAAGTTACCAAAAAGCTTGAAAATGCATAGTGCTATGCGGCTCTCTAGGCACGATCTCCGGGAGCTCCTGAAGTGGTCTTCTGGCTGGTTGCTCCGGTGTGCGTAGATGGCATGGAGAGGAGTCCATCTGCAAATACTTCAGCTGACGTCTGTGGAGCTGGAGGAGTTGAAACTAGAGGTGCAACAGTGGCAGTTGCTGTAGGTGTTGAGAGTGTAGTCCTAGTGTCACTGAGAACTGGCACTGTTGAAGACCTTTGTGCCCTTGGCACTTGCTGGAAAGTGTCTGTGGTAGGTCTGTCATTCCTGTCCTCATCTTCTTCCTGGAGCTTCTCCACAGTGGTCTGGATCTCTGTGACCTTCACATCTAGATCTTGGAATTTAGTCTCAATGATCCTATCAAGACTCTCTTGATTCTGTGTCAGGGTGGCCAAGCCCTTCTCAATCCTCACAGTAGCCTCAAGTAGATAACTGAGTTGATCTTGCTTGGTCTTGAGCATCACTTGTGAAGCATCTGGTGCACTGGCTGCCCTTGCTGCTTTTGCAGCCTTTGCTCCCTCCCTCTCTCTCTCTCTCTCTCTCTCTCTCTCTCTCTCTCTCTCTCTTCTCCTGAGCTTCTGCACATGTTGGATGAGATGCATCCTTGACAATCTCATTGTCATCAAATTCTGGCCTCAGGGGAATATGCTCTTTATCTAGAAGATATGTCCCTTTGCCCATCTTGGTGTTGATCAACATCTGTATATGAGGGGCATATCCACATGATCTCTTCTGATCAGCTGCAGTTCTCTTCACTGTCTCAACAATCAAAGTCATCCTTTGAACTTCTGTGGCACATCAAACATATGGAGCAAGTTGATGGAATGACCACGGATCATCCTATGATCCCCTGACTTGAGCAATAGAGTGTGCCTCAAGATGTTGTTGATGGTGGTCAGACCTGACAGTAGATAGTATATAGACCCAAGCTTGTGAGTCTCCAAGGAATCATCAGGAATAGTCTTGTACATATTTGTCATGGAGTTGTGATCCTTCCTTGGCTTGGCATATACATTAGTGTCATTTTCGCCTTCCTTTGGGGCATTGATCAACTTGGCCCACTCAGAGATAGTTGATTGATATCTAGTTCCTTCAGTCATCCACACAATCTTGCCATCTGGATAGAAATGAGCAGTTGAGTAGAATTGCATTGTCATTTCATCATTCTATTTGGTCGAGTTTTGACCAACAAACTTGTCCACTTCATTCATCCTGAAGCTCTCATGCACACCTGGGAAGTAGTCCTCATTGTCATCAATATATGTCCAGTCAACCCATCTCATGTCACTGACAATGGGCTTCTTGTCTAGCAAGACTGTCTCATAGAAGTCTTGTTGTTCCTCGGTATGAAAACGATAATCTACAACAGTCCTTCTCCTGGTGGCATAGGGATCAGTCTGTCTCCACAATCTCAGACCTGCATCCTTCCTTTTCTTCATGCTTTTAGCAACAGGATGATCATCACTATGATCTGGAATCTTTGACTTCAACTTTCTGAGCACTTGTGGTTCTTCATCCTCTTGAACTTCAAGCACTGGGGCCTTGTTCTTCTCAGCAACAGGTATGTTTCTGGTGGATCTCTTGGGTGCAGAAGGTTTTGGAGCTTGAGCTTGAGTTGGAGGCTTGGGGGCTGACTTGGGCTTAGATGGAGCAGCCCCAGTCCTTATGGCATCCCCCATGAGCTTTTGAGTCTTTGGAGGTGGTGCATCTAGCTCTTCCTCCTCCTCTTCTTCATCAGTCTCTCACCATAGATGGTTTGCCAATGACTCTGCCAATGGTCTTCCTCACTCTCTCCTTCCTCTTCTTTCCTCCAGCAGCCTCTTCTTATCTTGGTTCAAGGGTGAATTCCATAGTTTCCTGAGTAGAGGCTCTGTCTTTAGGCATAGGCTTCCTCTTAGCAGGAGCTTTCTTTGGCATACCAGGCTTTGTGGAAGCAGCAGCAACATACTCCTTCTTGAGCACCTTTTTCTTGGAGGTGACCTCCTCATCAACAACAAAGTCCTCATCCTCAGATTCTGAAGTTCTCTTCTTCCTTTTCCTAGAAGCAGCCTTAGGCAAGTTGCTTGGAGTGCTTCTACTACCATCTTCATAGCTGATGTTGGAGGGACTAGTGCCCTCACTGAGATTCAATTGCTCTTCAGACCTGTTCTAACTGTCACTGCCCTCTGACATCTCTGAAACTGGCCCTATGAATAGATGGGTATAGATAGTGGATGAGCATCACAAAGCACAACTATTTTGCAAAAATATTGAGACAAAAACTTAACTTTAGTTTTCTGCAGAAAGCATTTCGGAGCTACCGATTTGACAAACTTGGTGACACCGAAGCATTTACAGAATCTAAACATGCAGTTTCGGTTAAACCGAAATGTAGTTCGGTGACTCCGAGATGCTAGGGTTTCACAGAGTAAGTGATTTCGGTCACTCCGATTAGTACACTTCGGTCAGACCGAGTTGTACTTCTGCAATGGCCTGAGCCTAATCCGTGAGACCGAGATCCTCAGATCGGTCGGTCCGAGATAAGTTCGGCAAAAACCTAACCCTAAGTTTTTGCATCAAATCCATTCCAATGGAATTTTTCGGAGGATAGATTGATCTCACTCATGGTAAGAACAATGGCAATGATCTTTGTGCAAGAATCAGAATAAGAGAACGCACAAAGAGGTCGAGTTCGTACCCTAACATGGTGACAAACCGTCGGTGTGGAACGACACCTATGGGATCACAAGAATCCCTACTACGGTTGCCGGGGCACGGGGTTGCGAGAAGAGAAGGATTAGTAACCAGCACGAGGATCGTTTACCCAGGTTCGGGTCGCGAGGATGCGTAAAACCCTAGTCCTGCTTTGGTGGGTGTATTTCAGAGAGTTCTTGAGCTCCCGAACTAGCTGTGGTGAGTGTGTGGTTCGAAAGAGCCGAATCCTTCTCCAGTATGCCATGGGCCTTCTTTTATAGTCGAAAGGGAATGCCACAGTGGCACACATGAGGTGGAAAGGCGCACAGTGCTATGAGCTTATCGCTCGTATTACAGGAAAAGACGCATTTAATGCGTAGCTTAGGTGTCCCCTTACTTTATCGGGGACGGGGGCGAGGCCCATCCCGTCCGTCGCCACTCCTCCTTGCTTCGTCACGCGCCCTGGCTAGCAATGCATGCGGCGCCACGTAGGCAGGCAGACAGCTGAGGTGGCACGGTGGCGGAGCCTCCACGAAGATCTGCATGCCGCCACGCAGGCGCTTGATGAGTTGGCCTGGGAGCTGCATGTTGCCACGCAGGTGCCCGCCCAGCTCGTTGGGCTGGCAGTTGCATGTGAATGGTGGTGGAGACTTGGTTGGTGCGGGCCTGGTAGTGGCCCTGCTGGCGTCCTCGGTGAGGGCCTTGCCGGGTGGCCCGGCAAGGGTCTTGTCGTGGCGCGCTGTCGTCCCCGGCAAGGACCTTGCCGGGGGTCTGGCGGCCTTTCTCGGCAAGGATCCTGCCGAGGATCATCGTCTTCTAATCCTCATCTGATCTTCAGTGTTCCTTGTCTTCACAAAGATCTGCATGCCACCATGGAGGTGCCTCCCAAGCCCTCGCCCAACGTGATGTTGGAGACCGTGGGCTCAAGGGTGGCTCGCTCTGTTGGTGTGGGGCGAGCTGCCCCGGCAAGGGTCTTGCCGGGGGAACCTGCTTCGTCCCTCTGCTCTTTATGGTCTTGGCCTTGGCGTTGCTCTGGTTCTCTTGGGCTTCGGTCTTACCTTGGCTCACCTCCCCTGTTTTGCTTGGTGTGACCGTGGGCACGGCTCCGACTGCCCATGCACAGGTAAAGGGGTTCAAAAGTGTGCCCCTCCTTTTGTACACCGGCAGGAGCCCCCGGGCATGGGCCACACATAAGCGCGACACGTTGTTGGGCCAGGGCCCAAAACAGTGCGCGGGCAGGCGGGGCGGTTTTTACAGCGGTAAAACTTTTCGCGCGCGGCGCGGCGTGGCGTGGAGGGGTGCGAGTGACGTGGGCGGCATGCGCGGGGAAGTTCCCGCATGCATGCGTCACATCGTGGTTAAGAGGCGGCTCGCGCCTTCCCCATAAAAAGAGGGAGACGTGGAGGCGCGGCTCATTTACCGCGCGAGGCCGGGTCGCGGTCTTCAAGGCGTCCACACTCCATGATCACGGGGTGGGGAGACGTCGCCTCACCCGTCCCCTCGATTCTGCACGTTCGCCACGCGTCCTCCATGCGCTTGGGGTGGCAAGCGGTGGAGGCAGGAAACCGGGCCGTTGCTGGTTGGGGCAGCGGGTCGGTCCCGATTCCCTGCGCCTCTGGTAGCTGGATTGGCCGAGCAAGGCGGCCGAGTCCCGACCCCGCCCCTTTATAAGGAGGGGGAAGGGGGGATGGCGTCCCGCACTCTTCTGTCATCTATCTCCTCTCGCTTCTGCTTCCTCCTTTCACTCGCGATGGCGAAAGGGAATCCTGGTCCCTCGACGGTGGCAGCATGGGTCGCCACTCGACAACGCGTCCCTCCTCCTCCTGATCCCGCGGTGGTGGAGCCGGCCGCGAGGGGAAGGGGGAGGGTCCGAGGCCGTGGGCGAGGCCGGGGCAGAAGTCATGGTGCTCGGGGAAGAGGAGGACGGGGCGGCACGCCGGCTTCGCCCCCGCCAATGATGCCCTTCCTGATGGAAGGCCATGTTGGAGACCAGCCCCGTGAGTTCTTCATCAGGCTACGCCGGCCTCCGCGTCGCCGTCTTCGTCTTCCCGCCCTGTTTGCTCGGGAGATGGAGCATGACCCGCCCCAATCCCTCAGATTGCACATGAGGGGCTGTGGGAATGGGGGCACGCTGGTCGATGTCGACTTCCCGGCTCCTCGGGTCATGTACCTCCGTCGTGGATGGAAGTCGTTCGCTCACATCCACAGCCTGACGGCGGGGCTCGTCCTCTACTTCAAATTAATGGAGGGCGGCCTGCTCTCCGTCAAGGTCTTCGGAGACTTCGGGACTCGCCTGAAGTGCTGCGTGGAGAGCTCCTCCGACGAAGATTCCGACGATGGAAGCTCTCCCTCGAGCGAAAGTGATGAGGAGGATAGCGGGGCAGATGACAGGGACGAGTCCGACTAGGCGTTGGACGCCCCGTGCCTGGGCGGGTGTAGCAGCAGCAACATCTGCACCTGGCCGCTCCTCCGGTAGAGCTTTGCCGGGGGAGGGGCCAGCTCCTTGAACTTCTCGGGGCCGTCTCCTTGGGCGGCTGGCATCGGGAGGCTGAGGAAGAGGAAGAGGGTGGGCGGCAAGGCCGTCAACCCGGAGTACGCGGGTACCGACGCCTTCATCGCGTATTGCCGGTCCTGCCGCCTCGTCTTCCAGCTCCTTTCCCGGCACCGTCATCACCGGCCCACCCGTGGGCGGCCACCGAGGTGTTCTCTTGGTGCTTTCTGCTGCTCGTAGCTCGCCTAGGTGCCCCTTTTGCCCTTTCGCCTCCTTGACCTGCCTCTTGAGGAGAGGGACAAGAAAGGGATTACGGGCATCTCACCTCTTTTTTTTAATCTGTAAGCCTTCGGGCCTTGTTAAATTTCAAGCTTCTAATCCCCCTTGCTCATGTTTTTCATTCCGTATGAACTGTACCTGTACGGGATGTTTTTAATGAAAAAGGGGTGTTTGCCGGGAGTTTTTGTTCATGAATGGAACCCACGACAAGGAGTGAATCCTTGTTACTATTTAAGATAAACATTTCCCGCCCGGCAACAGGCCTTGCCGTCCCCCCACTTTGTTCGATTGTTCTCACGCCCTTGGCGGAGGCAGGGACGAAGAGGGTTTGGGCTCCTCATTCTATTTCCTTGCCGCCGCGGCTACAACCAAATTCGGGCCCACGAGATAATCCTTGGGTATAGAAAAGGGGAGCACGGTGGCCTAGAAATAAAATGAGGTTTCTTGTGTCCCAGTTTCATAACGAAATGCATGACAGAGGATAAAAGACTTATCTGGACCTGCAGCCCCCGGCAAACTCATCTCGCCGTGGTTGGATCCTTATACTTGCAGCCGCCGGCAACTTTGGTTTGCCGGGGTTGGGACGCTGGTCCGTGCCTTTTCTTCCAAGTAGCTCAGCAGAAGTGCTCATGTGCCCTGCGAACCAAAAGAGGATAGAAAAGAAACAGAGAGACGCGCACTCGACCTCTAGGCTAGGGGTTAGTCGCCGCTAAGCACTATCAACCCTAACCAAGGAAGAGACTCGACCTAGCATGCATTCTATAACTTAGGGCGCCAGCGCTTCATTTATTCATGCTCAAGGTCTGCGCCTGGCTTTGTACGAAGGGTTACATGCCTTGCCGGCAAAGCTTTTACAAAAGGTGGCTTGCCGGGAGGCCCGGCAAGCCGCGCCTTACGGGTAAAACTTGCGAAGATGCTCGATGTTCCAGGAGTTACTCACTAGGACAGCATCTTCGGTCTCCAGGCGGACTGCGTCGGGCCTGGTGACTCGCATTACCCGATAAGGGCCTTCCCACTTTGGTGTCAACTTGTTGGAATTCTTGGCCGACTGAACGCGCCGAAGAAGAAGGTCGCCTTCCTCAAAGCTTTGGGCATGAACCTTGTGGCTATGGTAGCGGCGCAAGGCTTCCTGCTAGCGTGCTGCTCTCACAGCCGCCCGAAGACGATCTTCCTCAAGGAGCGTCGCGTCATCTTGGCGCAACTGCTCTTGCTCAAGCTCATCATAAGCGAGCACTCGAGGTGACCCGTATATGAGTTCCGTGGGGAGAACTACTTCTGCCCTGTATACCAGGGCAAAAGGTGTCTGGCTGGTGGCTTGATTTGGCGTCGTCCTGATCGACCAAAGAACCGCTGGCAATTCATCAATCCAGCGCCTTCCGCTCTTGCGCAGCTTGTCAAAAGTCTTTGTTCTTAGGCCTCGCAACACTTCAGCATTTGCCCTCTCCGCTTGGCCGTTGCTCCGTGGGTGTGCCACGGAAGCAAAACAGACCTTGTTGCTGAGGTCTTGAATGTATTGCATGAAGGTGTGGCTTGTGAACTGTGTGCCGTTGTCGGTGATGACTCTGTTTGGCACACCAAAACGGCAGACCCGTCCCTTGAAAAACTTGACAGCTGACTGAGCAGTCACCTTTCTCACTGCTTCCACCTCCGGCCACTTTGTGAACTTGTCGATTGCAACGTACAAGTACTCAAAGCCCCCGACAACGCGGGGGAAATGGCCCAGTATATCGAGCCCCTAGACCATGAATGGCCAGAAGAGAGGGATTGTTTGAAGGGCCTGAGCTGGTTGATGAAGCTTCTTTGAATGGAACTGACACGCTTCACACTTGGTTACTAGTGTCGTCGCATCCTGGAGGGCGGTGGGCCAGAAGAAACCTTGCCGGAACGCCTTTCCGGCAAGGGCCCTCGACCCTATGTGGGAGCCACATATTGTAGGAGATATGCCCTAGAGGCAATAATAAATGTTATTGATTATCTCCTTGTTCATAATTATGTTTATGTTCCATGCTATAACTGCTGTGGTTCCCGAGCCCGTATATCCATAAAGGCTCTGGGGAGAACCCATATGCACGTGTGGAATAATAAACGGTAAAATGTATTCCTAGTCGTGCCTCTAAGACTAGCTCAAGTGTTGCATGATAATTATGTTTTCCCAATCATGGGCATGTCTATGCCAAGCAACTTTGAGGGCACAATGTCAGGAAGGACATTTGTGTTGAATCGACCCGAATTGATGTTATGCTATGAGATACATTCGTCACATGTTAATGGTTTATAACACAGAGATAGTTAATGTTTGCATAATTCCTTAGACCATGAGAGTATCGAGTTTCTTCATGCTTGCTTCATGAACTTTGGGGTTTGTTAAACGTCATCCGTAACTGGATGGCTATTACGGCGGCTTACGGGTTCATGGGAAAGTATGTTAAGTAACTTGATAGCTCGAGATTGGGATTTGCTCCTCCGACAATGGAGAGATATACTCGGGCCCACTCGGTGTTACGGTGTCCATCATCGTCTGGCCAGACACTTTGTGATTTGATCACGGGGATGCCGGAACACGAAACGAGAAAAGAGAACAAAACCGGTAACGAGGTAACTTGCATAGTGGACAAAGTGTTGGCCCACGGGGATGCAATAAATCTCACCTCAGGTGTTTGTGATATATCGTGAAGCAACAGGAATAGCTCACCTCAACTGGAGGTTCACTTGAATATTCATTCGTGTGGGTATAGGGGTCAATATGGGTGTCCACGGCTCCGATGTTGATCATTGATCGGAAGGGGTTCCAGGTCATGTCTATACTTCACCGAACCTATAGGGTCACACGCTTAAGGGTCATCTATCTGCTGAATACTAGACAGGGAGTCTGAGAGAAAATCACCGAAAAAGTTTCGGACAGCGGAATCGTACCGCAGAGAGAGGTCACCGGATGAGTTTCGGTGAAACCGAAAAAGTTGTTTCGGGGTATGCCATTAAGTCAAAATGGTTTCGGCACATGCCTGATAATTCTTGGAGGGTGCCGAAATCATTCTGGAAACTTTTTGGAATTTTCAGAAATAAAAACCGAAAATGTTTCGGAGCTGCCGGTACCGCTTTGGCTGTTTTTCGCAGATGAAATTCACTAATCTGAAATTGTTTCAGAACGAATCCAAAATCATTTTAGTGGGTACTGGAATTATTCTAAGACCCATAGAAATATTTTCGGATTTAGTGGACGCGAAAAATTGTCTTCATGAATAGTGAAAACGCATTCTTGTTTGCTTTTCGCAGATGAAAATCACTAAACCGAAATTGTTTCGGAACGCGTTGAAAATTATTTTAGTGGGTACTGGAAATGTTCTGAGCCCACATAAATATTTTCAATTCGATCGGACGCTGAAAAATGTCGTCATGAATAGTGAAAGTGCTTTTTTGCTTGGCTTCTTGGAGAAGCCACCTTGAGGGCCTTTTTGGTATTTCCCCCCCTTGGCTTCTTGGAGAAGCCACCCTTGGGCTTGGCCTATAAATAGGGGTGGAGTGGGCTGCCTAAAGGATCATCCCTTCTCACATACATGCCATGGCAATGATCTGGCTTCTTCTCTCCCTCCCAGCGAAATAGTTTCGTAGAGCCGAAAGGCTGTCTGGGTTCCGGCAGGAACTAGTTCTGGACGGCGAAGCCCTGCCGGATAGCTGACACCGTATGTGTGCAACTCTGTAGAGAGGTCGTAGTTTCGATCTTAGTGCCCTGAGGGGCTGTTCGAGAGTGCCTCCCGAAGGGCTGTCCAAGTGACGGTCCGAGTTCTGTGGGTCCTCCCGGAGGGCTGTCCGAGTGACCGTTCGAGTTTCGAAGGTCCTCCCGAAGGGCTGTCTGCGACACCGTCCGGGGGACTGTTCGACCGCCTCCCGGAGGGCTGTCCGTATGGCGGATGAGGGTATTCATCCTCGCGGTTGGGAGGTTGTAAATCCTAGCTGCGGGGATCTGCACCGCCGATCGTCATCGACTCTACTTCCCGCTGCTTACGAGTCGGTAACGAAAAAGATCAAACCTTGTATGCAGTCTCCATAGTGGTCCTGGGCTGGTGCGTAGGTCAGAAATTTTTTGTTTTCTGCTACATTACCCTACAGTGGCATCAAGAGCCGTGCTATGCGTAGATGCAGGTTTCGATCTAGAATACATGGAGATGTATGGGTATTGCATAATATAATTAGGTAGTAGATGAGATCTATTGCTGAAAATTATTTATGCGGGTGACAGATGAAATCTGTTACCCGACGTTCTTGTTGCTTCCCTAGAATTTGCGTTTGCTCAATCTCGAGACAGCATGGTGGAATTTGACAAAGTTCTGGCAATCCGTGATCCTGATTGATCATGGAAGTGCTATCAGTTCTTTGGGTTCTGCCGTAGTCAAAAGAAAGATGAAATTCGCAGATGAAAGGGCATTGCAGATATTATCTGCACGGGGGTCATGCGTATGACGAAGTTTAGTATGGGGCTCGAGATTTAATTATCTCGTGTTTCATACACCCCGAGATGTTAATCTAGCAACTTGAATAATCATACTTGATGATAAAACGTTGGTAGCTGCGGTTTAAGTCAAAACCTTAGAAGCCACGTAAAATAAAATTTTGCATAAACCGATTAGAGGTGTCTAACTTGGTTTTGCAGGATGTGCATGTGATGTGGTATAGCAGTGCTCATACTAATTCGATTATGTATGAGATGACTATATGATGTAATTTGATTAACATGACCTGCGTGTCATGGTTCGGCATGATGGCTGGAGCCATATGATTGCACTTTAATGACCTGCGTGTCAACCTTAAGTAATGCATTAATTTTATACACTATGGAGATAGCAATATTATCTGGTGCATCGACAAGGTGGTGGCAATCTTCGCGAAGGTGAACACCAACACGAATGCCGAAGACGAAGAAATGAAATACTTCTCCGTCAGAAAGGGCTATACCATATCATGCTATTATGAATTGCCTGAGATGTTTATCCCTTATGTTGCACCCTTCTTGATTGCGCGGTAGTCGCTTTTTATTAGGGTGATCTCTCATAAAAATACCAAGTAGTTAGTGTTCTCCCAAGTGTAGCACCGTCACGGCACCTATCTTTTCGAGGTGCGCCGTGTCACACGGGTATGAACGATTAGAGAAGTGTGAGGCGGGTGAGTTGAGACCTCGCAGCGAGATCACTTGGTTGTCTTGACGTTCAGGCATGACCGTCATGAGCTCGGAACACACGCATCGAAAGATGAACAAGAGTCACATAGAGATGTGATTGGCAAGTTGGCCTACCGGTTGAGATTTTTCATCATCAGTGGTGTTACACCAATGGCGAACAATTGAAATGTGGGTCTTGTATCACTCACAATCAATTTTGAGAGATATTGATTTGAGTGGGAGCGCACTGTTGAATTAACATGTTTAATTCTTAGTGCAATTAATTATGAACACTGTCTAAGTGTTTCTTGCAAAATAGTTGTAGAATAATGGCTCGCGTTTCCACCTTCCCTATTAAAATTGAATAGCTGTTAAATATCTGGTTAAAACTTTACGATTGGTAACGTAATATGAGGATTGTCCTCAAAAGTGCCGAGAAGGACTTTGTCCTATCGCATGCTTTCTGTATCCTCCCGCTAATGCTATGGATCATGTGACTCTCGTCCTTCGATCCAAAAGCTATAATTCCGTTTCAGTCAAGTGCAATATGTTTGCTTCCATGAAACCCAAACTTCGAAAGTTGGGATAGTTATATGATATTCATGGAACTGAAAATTATTTTCAGATACAAACAAAGCAATGTTTGTTTGCAAGTATTAGTAAAAGTGTTTACTATGCATTTGACTGTTGGGAAAGGGATCCAGAAGAACGCCTGTCATATAATGAAAGGTGAATAAAACAACAACTTAAAGAGAAAGGAAGTGTCCAAAGGGTGTTAGTATGACTTACACGCCTAGGAAGTTCGGGGCTAACGCCACTCTTAAGTTGGGTGCTTCTTTTGCGAGTAGGAGAAATACTAAAAGTTAAACTGTTAGAAGTATAAAGGCAGAAAGAAAGATGACTGGAATATCCAGCTCATGTATGAATGTCATACAAGTTTTTGATGTATAGTAGGCTGTTCAAAGAGATAGTTCTTGGGAATTATGGTTAAACATGTTAATCACTAATTCTTGGGTATTGTGAGTTAATCACAAAGATACCCGCTCGATTGCATTCAATTGCGAATCACTATAAGAGCTACTGTAGCCTAAAAAGACTAGCCAGAAATGAGGTTAAGGTATACACAGGGAACATAGTAAATGTTGGTGTATTGCCGTCTGTATTTATTTTCATAATTCATTTAGAGTTTTAAAAACTCTAGCCCATTGCATAAGGTATCTTGCAAGAAGGTTGTTCATAAGAGAACCTTTTATGTTCGATGTTATGAATAACACAAGGGCCATACTTTCATTATGAATGAGATGTATGTTATGAATATTGATAATAATACAATACCTCTGGGTTTACTTTCATAATTCATTTTAGAGTTTCATACACTCTAGCCCATTGCACAATGTTTGTTGCAAAAGAGTTGTTCATAAAAACAACAATTGTTGTTAAGTATTATGAATAACATGAAGGGCCATGCTTCCATCCAAGATGGGACGTATGTTCTGAATATTGAGGGTAATATGATACATCCATAACACTGACGCTAAATGTCGCAAGACTAAAAGAATACCACACAAGTGTGGCACTACATTTGGTCACATTGGAGAAACCCGCATGGAAAATTCCATTATGATGGATTTTGAAGTCTTTTTGATTTTGAATCATCTGACACTTGCAACTTTCCTCCGAAAAGTGAAGTGACTAAAATACCGTTCACAGGCCATAAGGAACGAACAACAAACTTATTAGTGATCACACATTTGATGTGTGTAGTCCGATAAGTGTTGTTAGTGGTGGATTTATTTATCTTCAGAAATGACTCAAGTAGATATATGGATATTTACTTGATGAGACGTAAGTCTGGATCTTTTGAAATCATTCGAAAGGTTTTCAAAAATGAAGTAGAAGTTATTGTAACAAGAAAATTATGTTTCTGCAATTTGATTGCACAAAGGAATATTTGAGTTACATGTTTAGCGAATGTCTGATGAGTTGTGAAAGGGGTTTCATAACTTGCACCTCCCGGAACACCACTGCAAGTGAAAAGTCCGTGGAGATGTAATCTAACCATTTATGACATGGTAAGGTCAAAGATGACATAAATAAATTTGCCATTATCCTTTTTAAAGTGATGCTTTAGAGACTGCGGCTTTTACACTGAAAAGAGCTACATCGGGTCTGTTGAAATGAAGCCATGGTATGGTACGCCCAACCATGTTGTATCTTTTCTTAACATTTGGAATATGGGGCTTGTGTAAAAGGTTACAAACCTATTCCAAATCAGACAAGTGCTACTTTGTAGGTTATACCAAGTCATTGGGTATTCCTCCCTCACTATACCGAGGCAAATAGGTTTGCCACAAAGAACGGTATGCTTTTAAAGAGAATGGTTCTTTCTAAAAGGTGAGTGGGAGAATAGTGCAACTCGACGAGATAAACAGTATCTTCATCAGATCAAAGGAAAGAGACCTTGGAAGTAATTCCAGAGTTTCCTACTGCGACTGATACGGAAGTCTCTACAATAAAATGTATGAACTTCGGTCGAACTTGCAGCTGAACAACGTAGGCAAGGCTCATGCGAACCTCTCAGGTGCGCAAACGAGATATTGTTGTTAGACAACATTATACCTACGATACACAAGGAAGCGTTGATGGGCCCTGACTCCAGAATTGGCTAAATGCCAATACAACCCGAGTTAGTTTCCATATAAGTGATTCAAGATTAAAACCTTGATACACCTTTCGGAAGACTTAGAGTCTAACGAACATTTATGGAACTTAAAACTGATACGGATAAAAATGTTTTATCCATAAAGCTCGACTTGTTGAAATAACAAGTTCAAGAGTTGACTACGATGAGGTTGTTTTCATCGTAGCGATGCTTAAAGTCGGTTCGGGTTGAACTAGCAATTAATACATATTTCAATCATGAGATATGAAACATGGATGATAAAAGGATTTCCATCTGATGGAAATGAAAGCTAGGACTTGTATATGATACAGTGCAAAGTAATTTGTCGATCCAGAGGATGCTAGTAGGTATGCAAACTTCAGAGTTCCAGCAATGGACAGAAGAGAGCAAAATGGAGTTGGAATCTTCGTGTTTTGATGAAATGGTCAAAGGGGTTTTGACTTCATCAATGGGTAACGAAGATGCTTGTAATTCAAGAAAGTAAGTGGGAGCGTAATAATATTTCTAAAAACCTTATGTGCTTGGCACATTGGTAATTGGAAATAAATTTCTTGACACAAATTAGGACTTCATTTGAAAATAGTTTTTCGATGAAGTGCTTAGGCTAAATAGCCTCAATATTAGGCATGATGATCTATGGAGATAGATTTACCTAATGGGGCTAAGCAATGAATACATATTGACAAGATGCTAAAACCTTTTAGCATTTAAAACGCCAAGGAGTGATTCTTGCCAAAGCCACATGGAAAGAGTTTTTGCAAGACTCGGTGTCCCAAAACACTGATGAGTAAAATACATGATGCAGATTCCACACACTTTTGTGTTTGGATTAATCATGTATTCCATGGTATGTAAAACAACCAGATATGTCCGATACTCCCAAGGTGTTGCGAGTATGGATACCAAAGTGATCAAATTACTGATCATGGGACAACAGTGAAAGATGTCACAGAGTACTAGAGTAAGTACTGATGACATGGTTTTCTCGCAAGCAGAGATCATGAAGAGTTCGTTGTAAAATGTTACATCGATACAATCTTCATCTTTTCTCCATGCGATTTTCGATTTAAATTAAGGGTTTTGTGTAACACACAATGTGGTGGCACAGTTAGTTGGAATTTGTTCAAACTAGTTACTGTGGCGAATTCTATAACAAGGGCTAAGTATGTTGACGCTTTAGAAGCGACAAAGAAGATGTTGAATCATATAGTTCATTCATGAACTTAGTATAGTTCCAAGATGGCTTTTGACAATGGGACACTACTGCAGGTAGTTGCTCCATAACTCAGTCTGAGGAATCCAGGTTCGACCTGTGATTCACATACATACAAAGCCAAGTCCACACAAAATATGAATTTTGTGAAAACGCGAGGACATGCAAAGATACACACGGAACTGAAGTCGTCAGATCCGTTGGACATCAGGCTATACCCCAAGCGAAGCATATTTACACCGGTGTGCCACAGGTGTGAAGTGCATTAGCATAAGCTAGATTATTGTCTCTAGTGCAAGTGGGAGTCTGTAGGAGATATGCCCTAGAGGCAATAATAAATGTTATTGATTATCTCCTTGTTCATAATTATGTTTATGTTCCATGCTATAACTGCTGTGGTTCCCGAGCCCGTATATCCATAAAGGCTCTGGGGAGAACCCATATGCACGTGTGGAATAATAAACGGTAAAATGTATTCCTAGTCGTGCCTCTAAGACTAGCTCAAGTGTTGCATGATAATTATGTTTTCCCAATCATGGGCATGTCTATGCCAAGCAACTTTGAGGGCACAATGTCAGGAAGGACATTTGTGTTGAATCGACCCGAATTGATGTTATGCTATGAGATACATTCGTCACAAGTTAATGGTTTATAACACAGAGATAGTTAATGTTTGCATAATTCCTTAGACCATGAGAGTATCGAGTTTCTTCATGCTTGCTTCATGAACTTTGGGGTTTGTTAAACGTCATCCGTAACTGGATGGCTATTACGGCGGCTTACGGGTTCATGGGAAAGTATGTTAAGTAACTTGATAGCTCGAGATTGGGATTTGCTCCTCCGACGATGGAGAGATATACTCGGGCCCACTCGGTGTTACGGTGTCCATCATCGTCTGGCCAGACACTTTGTGATTTGATCACGGGGATGCCGGAACACGAAACGAGAAAAGAGAACAAAACCGGTAACGAGGTAACTTGCATAGTGGACAAAGTGTTGGCCCACGGGGATGTAATAAATCTCACCTCAGGTGTTTGTGATATATCGTGAAGCAACAGGAATAGCTCACCTCAACTGGAGGTTCACTCGAATATTCATTCGTGTGGGTATAGGGGTCAATATGGGTGTCCACGGCTCCGATGTTGATCATTGATCGGAAGGGGTTCCAGGTCATGTCTATACTTCACCGAACCTATAGGGTCACACGCTTAAGGGTCATCTATCTGCTGAATACTAGACAGGGAGTCTGAGAGAAAATCACCGAAAAAGTTTCAGACACCGAAAAGTTTCGGACAGCGGAATCGTACCGCAGAGAGAGGTCACCGGATGAGTTTCGGTGAAACCGAAAAAGTTGTTTCGGGGTATGCCATTAAGTCAAAATGGTTTCGGCACATGCCTGATAATTCTTGGAGGGTGCCGGAATCATTCTGGAAACTTTTTGGAATTTTCAGAAATAAAAACCGAAAATGTTTCGGAGCTATCGGTACCGCTTTGGCTGTTTTTCGCAGATGAAATTCACTAATCTGAAATTGTTTCAGAACGAATCCAAAATCATTTTAGTGGGTACTGGAATTATTCTAAGACCCACAGAAATATTTTTGGATTTAGTGGACTTGAAAAATTGTCTTCATGAATAGTGAAAACGCATTCTTGTTTGCTTTTCGCAGATGAAAATCACTAAACCGAAATTGTTTCGGAACGCGTTGAAAATTATTTTAGTGGGTACTGGAAATGTTCTGAGCCCACATAAATATTTTCAATTCGAACGGACGCTGAAAAATGTCGTCATGAATAGTGAAAGTGCTTTTTGCTTGGCTTCTTGGAGAAGCCACCTTGAGGGCCTTTTTGGTATTCCCCCCCTTGGCTTCTTGGAGAAGCCACCCTTGGGCTTGGCCTATAAATAGGGGTGGAGGGGGCTGCCTAAAGGATCATCCCTTCTCACATACATGCCATTGCAATGATCTGGCTTCTTCTCTCCCTCCCAGCAAAATAGTTTCGTAGAGCCGAAAGGCTGTCTGGGTTCCGGCAGGAACTAGTTCTGGACGGCGAAGCCCTGCCGGATAGCTGACACCGTATGTGTGCAACTCTGTAGAGAGGTCGTAGTTTCGATCTTAGTGCCCTGAGGTGCTGTTCGAGAGTGCCTCCCGAAGGGCTGTCCAAGTGACGGTCCGAGTTCTGTGGGTCCTCCCGGAGGGCTGTCCGAGTGACCGTTCGAGTTTCGAAGGTCCTCCCGAAGGGCTGTCTGCGACACCGTCCGGGGGACTGTTCGACCGCCTCCCGGAGGGCTGTCCGTATGGCGGATGAGGGTATTCATCCTCGCGGTTGGGAGGTTGTAAATCCTAGCTGCGGGGATCTGCACCGCCGATCGTCATCGACTCTACTTCCCGCTGCGCTACGAGTCGGTAACGAAAAAGATCAAACCTTGTATGCAGTCTCCATAGTGGTCCTGGGCTGGTCCGTAGGTCAGAAATTTTTTGTTTTCTGCTACGTTACCCTACACATATGCCTCCATGTATCTCTGCCAACAACTCCAGTCCTTCCTCCCGGGGGATGCACTTCAATTTTACGCTGTTCGGCCTTCTCCTGTACAGGACGTCATCGACGAACTGCTACAGGGCGGACCGGCGGGCTACTTTTTCCGCTTCCTCCTGATCCTTACGAAGTTCCCCTGTTTGGAGGAATCGGACAGTATGCTGTGGCCATGCCGGAGCCTGGGCTCGACGACAATGACCAAAGGAATTTCCTAAGCCATGGGCACGGCTGTCTCCATGGCCAGGGCTTGACGCCCTGCCGGAGCCAGTTGCCCTTTGGCAGGGTCAGCGTCCGCGGCAGCACCCTTGCCAGCAACCCAGGGGGCTCGGTAGGAAAGTACTTGCCGGGACCTGACTTCCTCCGCTTGTTCTGCCCCGTTGATGGTTCGACGGATGGTTGAGTTAACCGGAGCAAAAAGGTACCTGGTTCCACAGGTAGCTTGAATGTAGCATGCTTTGACAGGTAATCGGCGATGTCGTTCTCCATTCGGGGGACGTGCTCTGCTTGGATACCGTCAAAGCGTTCCTCCAGGTTCCTCACATCATCTACGTAAGCCTCCATCAATGGGCTCTGATAATCCTTGTTGACCTGCCTGACAACGAGCTGTGAGTCACCCCTGACGATGAGCTTCTTAACCCCGAGCTCTGCCGCGATCCTGAGACCCGCAAGCAGCCCTTCGTATTCCACAGTGTTGTTGGTGGACATCTCCCTCGAAAAGTGCATCTGGACCACGTACTTGAGGTGCGCTCCGGTGGGCTCGACGAGTAGCACCAGCGCCTTGTAGCGAGAAAGCCCCATCAAAGTACATGATCCAGTCGCGGTCTGCTTCCTTGCCGGGGAGAGCGGTCTCCTGGATTTCTTCATCAGGGGTTGAGGTCCATTCTGCAATGAACTCCGCCAAGACTCTGCTATGGATCATCGAGGTACTTTCAAACTTCAAACCAAAACTTGATAACTCCAAGGCCCATTTCACAATCCTTTCGGTTGCATCTGGGTTATGCAGTATTTGTTGCAATGGGAGGCGGGTGACGACAGTGATCTCGTGGGCTTGGAAGTAATGACGCAGCTTCCTCGAGGCCATAAGGAGGCCGAAGAGCAATTTTTGCATACCGGAATACCTCGACCTAGCCCCCTGCAAGAGGGAGCTGACAAAGTAAACTGGGTGCTGCATCATCTTCTTCTTCTGCACCACCTTGCCTGACTGCGCAAGCACTGCCTCAGGGGCGTCAGATCCTGCCGGGGGCCCTGCCTTGCCGGCACCAAGCCCTGCCGGGGGTATCTTTGGCTTTCCATCCGCTGGTTCTGCCACCACCGCTGCCTTTTCGTCAACCTCTCTTTGCGCCACCAGTGCGGCGCTGACCACTTGATTCGTCGCTGCTAGATACAGCAGCAACGGCTCTTGTGGTTTAGGCACAACCAGTATTGGCCTGGAGGAAAGATATTTCTTCAGATCCTGCAATGCCGCCTCCGCTTCCGGGGTCCACTCCATTGGGCCTGCCTTCTTCAAGATTTTGAAGAAGAGAAGAGCACGCTCGGCGGACTTGGAGATGAATCGGCTCATGGCGGCGACGCAGCCAGCGAGCCAACGCACGTCTTTGACCCGCTTGGGCGCCTCAATCTGCTCAATAGCTTTCATTTTGTCTGGGTTTGCCTCGATCCCACACTGCAACACAAAGAATCCGAGAAGCTTGCCGAACGGAACGCCGAAGACACACTTCTCAGGGTTCAGCTTAAGGTTGATCTTGCGCAGGTTGGCAAATGTCTCTTCCAGATCTTGCACAAGAGTTGGCCCGTCCTTGGTTTTGACCACTATGTCATCCATGTATGCCTCCATATTTCTATGGACCTGAGGTTCAAAACCAATTTGGACTGCTCTTGCAAATGTCGAGCCAGCACTCTTCAACCCGAAAGGCATCAGTAAAAAGCAATACGTACCACATGGGGTGATGAATGCTATCTTTTCTTCATCCTCTCTTGTCATGAAGATTTGGTGGTAGCCCGAGTAGGCATCAAGGAATGATAACAGATCACACCCAGCCGTGGAGTCAACAATCTGGTCGATGCGCGGCAACGGGAAGGGGTCCTTAGGACAAGCCTTATTGATATCTGTGCAATCAATAAACAGCCTCCACTTCCCATTCGCCTTGTGCACCACTACCGGATTGGCCAACACGTCGGGTGGAGCACTCCTCTCACCAAACCTGCCGCTTCCAACTTCCTGATCTCCTCTATGATGAACTCCTGCCTCTCGAGAGCCTGCTTTCTGACCTTCTGCTTGACGGGCCGCGCATGAGGGCAGACAGCTAGGTGGTGCTCAATCACCTCCCTGGGAACACTGGGGATGTCGTATGCTTGCCAGGCAAACACGTCGACATTCGCCCGCAGGGAGGTGACGACCGCGCCTTCCTATTTGCTGTCGAGGGTGGAGCCTATGGTGAAGGCCCCACCCGTGCCATCCTCCCTGGCGGACACCTTCTTGGTCTGCGGTGGCTCGGCTCTGGATTTCTTGCTCTTGCCAGTAGAGCTCTCTGGCACGTCCTCGATGGTAGCGTAGCACTCCGAAGAGGCGTGCTTGCCGGAGTGGGTGCGAGAGGTCTTGCCGGGCTTTCTCTTCCCTTCCGGGCCTTCAGCGGCATGAGCAGAAGTCTTGACGGCAGCTGCTGCAACTGCTTCCTGGTAGAGTTGGTCGGCGCAGATCAGCGCGTCCTTCTTGTCGGAGGGGACGGAGATGATGGTCAACAGCCCGGGCATCTTTAGCATGTTGTAGGCGTAGTGTGATGCTGCCATGAACTTGGCTAGTACCGGGCGGCCGAGGATCCCGTTGTAGGGCAAGGGGATCTCGGCCATGTCGAAGATGATCCTCTCCGTCATGTAGTTCAACTCCCCTCCAAACGTCACGGGCAGTGTGATCTTCCCCTTCGGCTGGCTCCTCCCCGGATTGACCCCTTGAAACGTACCCGTTTCCTCGAGGTCTCCATTAGGAATTTGCAGTCTTTTGATCACGACAGGCGAGATCAAGTTCAGGCCGGCCCCGCCGTCAACCAACATCTTGTTCACCTTGAGGTTGCGTATCGTTGGTGAGACGAACAATGGCAAACACCCGACCGCGGTTGTGCGGTCAGGGTGGTCCTCGGCGTCAAAGATGAGGGGCGTGCTGGACCACTTCAGCGGCTTCTGAGCGTCAAACGACAGTTTCGCTGCTGTAATCTCACGCGCCCACTGCTTGAGCTGGCGGTGAGAAGTATGCAGCGAGGCGCCACCATCGACGCACATGGCCTCCGTAGCCTTCTGGAACACTTTCTCACCGGACTCGTCGTCCTCGACATGATCATCGTCTTCTTTTTTCTTGTCACGGCCCCGGGCGGGCCTCTCTTGCTGGTTGTCCTTGCCGCGGCGGCCTCCTTGGCCGCCACACTTCTTGCCAGATCCCTCGGCACCATCCTGGTCCTTCTCCTTGTCCCGCCTCTCGTTCTCAGCTTTTTGCTTCTCAGCAAGCAGCTCGACTTGTCGGCAGTTCTGAAGGTCGTGGCCCTTGGTGTGGTGGATCTTGCAGTATTGCTTGCCGGAGCTTCCTGGCTTGTCGGTAGCCGCCAAGGCCTGGCAGGCGGCGCACCCGGCAATCTCCTTGCCAGGGGCGTCTGCCTTGACCTTCTTGGCAGCGCCGGTGTCGTCCGATCCTTCAACGGCAAGCACGGCATTGCCTTTGCGTTTCCTGTTGCGACGCCGACCCTTCTTCGTCGGGGTGGCGGCGTCTTCGTCGGTAGAGTCGGTTTCTGCACCGGCGTCTTCGTCGGGGTACTTCCTTCCCTCTTCAGCCCGGGCGCACCTATCGGCCAGAACGTAGAGCTAGGCCACATCCTTAACCTTGGTCATCGCCAGCTCTTCGTGCATCTTGCAGTTGCGCATGTTCTGATGGAACGCGCTGATCACAGCGGCGGGATGAACGTCGGGGACGTTGTACTGCACCCATCTGAATCTCTGGATGTATTTGCGCAGGGTTTCCCCTTCCTTCTGGGGAATGATATACAGATCACTGGCCTGGCCATGAGCTTGGTGGCCTCCTGTGAAGGCGCCAATGAACTCATGGCACATATCTGACCAAGAAGAAATGGAATCCGCCGGCAAGTGCATCAACCAAGACATAACATTAGGCTTCAGTGCCAGCGGGAAATAGTTGGTAAGCACCTTGTCGTCGCGAGCTCCAGCAGCCTGCATCGCGATGGTGTAGATGCTGAGGAACTCAGACGGATGGGTCTTGCTAGTGTACTTCTCGCCGACATCGGGCTTGAACGTGCGGTGGGACGGCCACTGGAACTGCCGCAGCTCACGGGTGAAGGCCGGGCAGCCCACCTCGTAAGGTAGGCCGCCGGAGCCCCCCGGTGCTGGGTGGTCCATAACGGGTCCCGCCCGCTTGTCCGACTGGTGGGGTGTTTCACGCCGGCACTCGATGGTGGTCCGAGCGTCTTCGTGAGCTCGTTCCCGAAGAAACTGGCGCTGGTCGCGGAGAGTCCGCGGGTCGGACGACGCTATGGAGATGCTATCACAAGCGTCATCACAACAGGCCGACGTCCGCGGTGGCTGGCGAGGAGGAGGAGAGTGCACCGTGGCCGCAGCTCCCCCGGTCCTCCCAGCGCCAACATGTGGTGGCTCGGTGGAGCGCCGACCCGAGGGCCCCGCCGGCCACGGATCGTCTTTGTTGGCGATGGCGACGAGGCTCCAGATGGTGGCCCTCCACTCGTCGAGCTTCTCTGCAGCAGGAGGGAAGTCGAGGAGCAGCTGCGCGCGCGCCAAAGCTTCTGCTGGCGTGCGCTGCGGCGACAGCTGCGTGGATTGTGGCGCGCTTCGACTTCTAACCACGTTAGAAGGAGCTCCGTTACGATCCAGCAGGTGTGTGCCATTTTCGCCAGCACTTCAGCGGGCATGCTGAACTCCTTCATCCCGTGGACGACGCACAGGGCTCTTCCCACGGGGTGCCCAGGGTCACCGGTGCAGTGACGCTACTCGTCGCGCACACCATGGGAATAGCGCGCAGTGGTCGCCGGCGTGGGCGTCTTGGAGGTCGATGTGCCGCCCGGGGGTGGCACAACGACACTCCTGGAGGGCCCCGCGCCGCCTGCGGGGGGTCCAGCTCCGTCTTTGGATCTGGCGACATGCGGCCGGTCGTCTGGAGCGCGAACGATGCCGCTCGCTAGGCTCTGACTGCCAGGGCGATGCTGGTGTTCGCGGACCGCGGCCCGGGTCCTGTCCGCGACCGGCCCATTGCTCGCCCGCACTGGCACAGGCCGTTCGGCTCCCAACGAGTCGCTCGCCGTGGTCGTCTTCTTCTTGGGAGCCATGGCGATGAAGAACTGCTAGGCTAGCTACTAGACCAGATTCTCACTGTTGCGCCCCCTACCTGGCGCGCCAAAGATGTCGATGTGGAACGACACCTATGGGATCACAAGAATCCCTACTACGGTTGCCGGGGCGCGGGGTTGCGAGAAGAGCAGAATTAGTAACCAGCACGAGGATCGTTTACCCAGGTTCGTGCCGCGAGGATGCGTAAAACCCTAGTCCTGCTTTGGTGGGTGTATTTCAGAGAGTTCTTGAGCTCTCGAACTAGCTGTGGTGAGTGTGTGGTTCGAAAGAGCCGAATCCTTCTCCATTATGCCATGGGCGTCCTTTTATAGTCGAAAGGGGCTGCCACAATGGCACACAGGAGGTGGAAAGGCGCACAGTGCTATGAGCTTATCGCTCTTATTACAGGACAAGACGCATTTAATGTGTAGCTTAGGTGTCCCCTTGCTTTATCGGGGACGGGGGCGAGGCCCGTCCCG
This sequence comes from Triticum aestivum, assembly GCF_018294505.1. Taxonomy (NCBI): domain Eukaryota; kingdom Viridiplantae; phylum Streptophyta; class Magnoliopsida; order Poales; family Poaceae; genus Triticum; species Triticum aestivum. The sequence goes on along the minus strand of NC_057808.1, from coordinate 14,383,583 downwards.
TCCGTTGCCGCTCCTCCTTGCTTCATCACGCGCCCTGGCTAGCGACGCATGCGGCACCACGTAGGCAGGTAGGCAGCTGAGGTGGCACGGTGGAAGAGCCTCGACGAAGATCTGCATGCCGCCACGCAGGCGCTTGATGAGTTGGCCTGGGAGCTGCATGTTGCCACGCAGGTGCCTGCCCAGCTGGTTGGGCTGGCAGCTGCATGTGAACGGTGGTGGAGACTTGGTTGGTGCGGGCCTGGTAGTGGCCCTGCTGGCGTCCTTGGTGAGGGCCTTGCCGGGTGGCCTGGCAAGGGTCTTGTCGTGGCGCGCTGTCGTCCCCGGCAAGGACCTTGCCGGGGGTCCGGCGGCCTTCCTCGGCAAGGATCCTGCCGAGGATCGTCATCTCCTAATCCTCATCTGATCTTGAGTGTTCCTTGTCCTCACAAAGATCTGCATGCCACCATGGAGGTGCCTCCCGAGCCCTGGCCCAACATGATGTTGGAGACCATGGGCTCAAGGGTGGCTCGCTCTGTTGGTGTGGGGCGAGCTGCCCCAGCAAGGGTCTTGCCGGGAGAACCTACTTTGTCCCTCTACTCTTTGTGGTCTTGGCCTTGGCGTTGCTCTGGTTATCTTGGGCTTCGGTCTTACCTGGGCTCACCTCTCCTGTTTTGCTTGGTGTGACCGTGGGCGCGGCTCCAACTGCCCGTGCACAGGTAAAGGGGTACAAAAGTGCGCCCCTCCTTTTGTACACCGACAGGAGCCCCCGGGCCTAGGCCAAACATAAGCGCGACACATTGTTGGGCCAGGCCCAAAACGGTGCGCAGGGCAGGCTGGGCGGTTTTTACCACGGTAAAACTTATCCCGCGCTGCGCTTCCCACGACCCGCGCGCGGCGCGGCGTGGCGTGGAGGGGTGCGCGTGACGTGGGCGGCATGCGTGGGGTAGTTCCCGCATGCATGCGTCACATCATGGTAAAGAAGCGGCTCGCGCCTTCCCCATAAAAAGAGGGAGGCGTGGAGGCGCGTCTCATTTACCACGCGGGGCCGGGTCGCGGTCTTCAAGGCGTCCACACCCCATGATCACGGGGTGGGGAGAGGTCGCCTCACCCGTCCCCTCGATTCTACACATTCGCCACGCGTCCTCCATGCGCTTGGGGTGGCAAGCGGTGGAGGTGGGAAACCGGGCCGTTGCTGGTTGGGGCAGCGGGTCGGTCCCGATTCCCTACGCCTCTGGTGGCTGAATTGGCCGAGCGGGGCGGCCGGGTCCCGCCCCCGCCCCTTTATAAGGAGGGGGAAGGGGGGATGGCGTCCCGCACTCTTCTGTCATCTATCTCCTCTCGCTTCTACTTCTTCCTTTCACTCGCCATGGAGAAAGGGAATCCTGGTCCCTCGACGGTGGCGGCGAGGGTCACCGCTCGACAGCGCGTCCCTCCTCCTCTTGAGCCCGCGGTGGTGGAGCCGGCCGCGAGGGGAAGGGGGAGGGGGCGAGGCCGTGGGCGAGGCCGGGGCAGAAGTCGTGGTGCTCGGGGAAGAGGAGGACGGGGCGGCGCGCCGGCTTTGCCCCCGCCAATGATGCCCTTCCTGATGGAATGTTGGAGACCAGCCCCGCGAGTTCTTCATTAGGCTGCGCCGGCCTCCGCGTCGCCGTCTTCTTCTTCTAGTTTTCTTCTTCTTCTTCTTCTTCTTCTTCTTGTTCTTCTTCTTCTCATGGCTCCATAGCCATTGGTGATGGACTGATACGTTGTCCTAGGACTCTCCCACAGATCAAGAAACGCCAGAGTAGCTCTGATCCTGAGATAAGGCCTCGTGCAAGGCCCGCGGAGCTCGCCATGGCGGTTAGTTCTATGGACTCTCTCACCTTTCCTCCATTACATTGTGTGTGCGTTCGTCAATGATTACAATGCTAACGAGGAGTGGTGTGTTGCACGCCATGGTTGAGAAAGAGAGATTGAACACCCAGGCGCTTTTGGAGCAGGCGAAAAGGGAGGCGGCGCAGAGGGAGAGGAGCTGGAGGAGAGGACGGCTAAGCTGTTGGAGGAGGAGAGGAACCGGAACGAGGCGTCCAACCTGGCCCTATACGAGCTCGTCGTGGTACGTTTCTTGTGCATATTAGCCCAATCATGCACGTAATGTTCGCATTACTAACTAATATGATTGACTCGTGAGAACCAAATGTGCAGACCATGTGCGAGAAGAACGGTCAGCCCCCTCCGCTGATGCACCAGATTGCTCCGGCGACCATGGTGAGTTTGATTTGAATGGTCGTTAGTTACTAGTATTCACATTTCAGTTTGCATCATGCTAACGAGACATTATTGGAAATGATCTTTGGTGCAGCATGGCTCCCGACAAGCATCGACCAATCCTTCTGCGTCTGCCAATGGCGGAACCCTGACCGGTCCTTCACCTCCGTCGGCCACTGGCGCGGCCCCGACCATTCCTACACCTCCGTGATAACATTATTTTTCTTCGTATTTAGCCTGTTTAGTCCATTTTTGACATAATTTAGCCTATTTAGTCCACAAATGACATAATAAGATGAAGAAAATCAAGGAAGAGCAAGGAAAGAAGGAATGGGAAGAAAAGAGGAAGAAGAAGAAGAAGAAGTCTTCTTCTTCTTCTTCTTCTTCTTCTTCTTTTCCTCCTCTTACTTGTTTTTATTCGTAAATGGCATAATAACCTTGCTAACCTCATAAATGTCATATACTTAGCTTGTTGTCCTCTAAAATGACACAATAAGCTTAGTTAGGTCAAAAATGGCATAACTAGCTAGGTAAGCTCAAAAATGGCATTTTCTTCTTATTTAGCCTATATAGTCCATTTATGACATAATTTATCCTATTTAGTCCACAAATGACATAATAAGATGAAGAAAATCAAGGAAGAGGAAGAAAAGAAGGAATAGGAATCAAAGAAGAAGAAGAAGAAGTTCTTGTTCTTCTTCTTCTTCTTTTCCTCCTCTTACTTGTTTTTATTCGTAAATGGCATAATAACCTTGCTAACCTCATAAATGTCATATACTTACCTTGTTGCCCTCTAAAATGACACAAAAAGCTTAGTTAGGTCAAAAATGGCATAATTAGCTAGGTAAGCTAAAAAATGGCATTTTTCTTCTTATTTGGCCTATTTAGTCCATTTATGACATAATTTAACCTATTTAGTCCACAAATGACATAATAAGATGAAGAAAATCAAGGAAGAGGAAGAAAAGAAGGAATAGGAAGAAAAGAAGAAGAAGAAGAAGAAGGAGAAGAAGGAGAAGAAGGAGAAGAAGGAGAAGAAGAAGGAGAAGAAGGAGAAGAAGAAGGAGAAGAAAAAGAAGAAGAAGAAGACTTCTTCTTCTTCTTCTGATTCTTCTTCGGATTCTTCTTCTTATTCTAGTCTTCTTCTTCTAACTTTCTTGTTTGCCATTTTGCAGATTTAATTCACTATATGGAAGCTTGCATGGATGGAGTGCTTGTTTCCCCGTTCTTATTTTGGTTTGTATCGATGAAAAATGTGGAACTTGTTATATGGATGCATGGAACAATGTGTTGGATGAACATTGTGATATTACTGTAATATGTATGGATGGAACTGTGTTTCTTATGTATGTATGTTGTCATGGATGGAGCTATGTGTTGGATATATCATATGTCTGTTGTGCTTGTGAAAAAAATATATGTATATCTATGTGTGAATTCCTGTGAAATTAAATGGATTCAAATAAAAACTTGGGATATATAGCCTCTTTGCCAGCTACCTGTATAAACTGGGAACACTGGCTGCCTATTTGATCACTTTGCCGTCTGCTGGCTGACGGCAAAGTGACCAAATAGGACTGGCAAACAGGGCCAGCTATGCCGTCCGCCAGCAGACGGCAAATATTCAAACCTCTTTGTCGTCGGCTGCCGGAAGGCATAGCTGGACACGTGGCAGCTTCTCAGTGCTGGCCGAGCTGAGCTGTTTGCCGTCTGTTAGCGGACGGCAAAGAGCGCCATTAACCCCTAACGGCTCTCACCCCACCCCACTTTCGTCTGTTATCTTTGCCGTCTGCTGGCCTCGGATGGCGAATGACACAATCCTTTGGCGTCCGTTTCTAAGAAGCAGATGGCAAAGAAGGCCTTTGCTGGCACGTGTTCAGACGGACAGTTTGTCGTCCGCTGGCTGACGGCAAAGGTGTTTGCCGTCCGGGATGTATGCCTTTGCCGTCTGCCATGGCAGACGGCAAAGAAGCTGATTCCAGTAGTGTCAATCTCCATCAACATCTTCACCAGCACCATCTCCTCTCAAACCCTAGTTTGTCTCTTGTATCCAATCTTTGTTCCAAAACCTCAGATTGGTACCTATGGGTTGCTAGTAGTGTTGATTACTCCTTGTAGTTGATGCTAGTTGGTTTATTTGGTGGAAGATCATACGTTCAGATCCTTTATGCATATTAATACCCCTCTGATTATGAACATGAATATGATTTGTCAGTAGTTACGTTTGTTCTTGAGGACATGGGAGAAGTCTTGCTATAAGTAGTCATGTGAATTTGGTATTCGTTCGATATTTTGATGAGATGTATGTTGTCTTTCCTCTAGTGGTGTTATGTGAACGTCGACTACATGACACTTCACCATCGTTTGGGCCTAGAGGAAGGCATTGGGAAGTAATAAGTAGATGATGGGTTGCTAGAGTGACAGAAGCTTAAACCCTACTTTATGTGTTGCTTCGTAAGGGGCTGATTTGGATCCATATGTTTCATGCTATGGTTAGGTTTACCTTAATACTTCTTTTGTAGTTGCGAATGCTTGCAATAGCGGTTTATCATAAGTGGGATGCTTTTCCAAGGAAGGGCAGTACCCAAGCACCGGTCCACCCACATATCAAATTATCAAAGTAACGAACGTGAATCATAAGAGCGTGATGAAAACTAGCTTGACGATAATTCCCATGTGTCCTCGGTAGCGTTTTCCTTCATATAAGAGTTTGTTCAGGCTTGTCCTTTGCTACAAAATGGATTGGGCCATCTTGCTGCACCTTATTTACTTTGATTACTTGTTACCCGCTACAAATTACCTTATCACAAAACTATCTGTTACCGATAATTTCAGTGCTTGCAGAGAATACCTTACTGAAAACTGCTTATCAATTCCTTCTGCTCCTCGTTGGATTCGACACTCTTACTTATCGGAAGGACTACGATAGATCCCCTACACTTGTGGGTCATCAAGACTCTTTTCTGGCACCGTTGCCGGGGAGTGAAATGCCTTTGGTAGGTGGAATTTGGTAAGGAAAAATTTATATAGTGTGCTGAAATTTACTGTCACTTGTTACTATGGAACATAATCCTTTGAGGGGCTTGTTCGGGGTATCTTCGCCCCGAACAGTAGAGAAAAGAGTTGCTCCTCAACCTACTGAACCTACTGAAAATGTATACTTTGAAATTCCTTCGGGTATGATAGAGAAACTGTCGGGGATATACCCCGCGGTATGACCCGGCCGGATATATGACCCGGCTGGGACATGGTGTTTCATTGGTAACCCGCCGGAGGATTGGCGACTCACGAGTCTGGCAGCTCACTGGTCTAACGACTCATGAGCCTGAAGACTCATTGGTGACCCGGCGGGTGTTTCAGATGGATGACAAGGCCGAAGGCCCAGAAGGCCGGCTCATGTTATGGTGGGCCGGCTTAAGAGTAAAGGCATAAGGAATATTCTCCTACAAAGGAAGCAAGAATAGGACTCCACTTGTAATAGAGTAATCCTAATCCTACTAGGACTAGTCATATAACCCGCCCCTTCAACATATATAAGGAGGGGCAAGGGACCCCAAGAGGGACAGAAAATAATCGCTAAGGCTAGACACAACTAAAGGGGAGTCGGCTTATGCGGCGACTCTCTAATGAGCATAATGAGACCTAGCCACAAACAGCATGTAGGGCTATTACCGGATGATGTTTCCCGGGGCCCGAAGCTGTCTAAACCCTTGTCTTGTGTTGCGTCTCTCGATTCCGCTCAACCCCTCTCAAGCTACCACATAGATGCATTGGACTCACGACTAAGTCCTTTCAACGAGGACATCTGCCGTGACAATTCCACGATAGTTGGCGCCCACCTTACTTGAACATGATCTGTTCTATAGGCTCATACCGCAGCATCCTTTACCAATAAGGAGGACCGTTCTGATGAAGAAACCAACAAAATCGGCGAGTTGACGAGACCGAAAAGCAGTCTAATCCAAAACCGGATCAATTTCTTGGGATGCTGTCACGCGTCGCTGGTTAGATTTCCATAACACGCTGCCAAGGGTTCGGAAGCGCGGCACATGTTTTCCATCCATAACTGCCATACGGTAGGGAAGCTTCAAGTCCCGAGGAGCTCAGGCGCTGCTGGTGTTTTTATTTCTTGTTTTCTAATCAACACTGCAGCCGTTACTACTCCGAGGCAAGGAGACCGAGGCCTGCAAATCAATTCACAAGTACCACTATATGTATGAGAAAATTCATACCAATCAGCAAGTACTACTCTAATTAGTGCTCCGGTTCGTAAGGTCATCTACAAGATGAGATCGATTGACTGATAATATCCGTCATCTGCAATGGAAGACCCGGGGACGAACGCACAACCCACCGTCCCTATGTCCGGCTCATATCAACATGTTGAAGGCAGCCTAAGTGTTCGGTTAGAAGTCGCCGCTCGACGGATGCACGCGGCGCTGGCCGCCCTGGTTGTCCCTATCAATTTCAACCTGCCGGGAGGAATAAATCAAAGATTTATTTTCTGTTCAAATACTATATCCACCCTGAAGATCCATTAGCAAAGGTTGTGTGGAGTTTTGAAAACGTCAAGGGAAAAGTCCACGGGAAGATGCGCTAGCTCGTTCCCAAAATAGTGCTAGTACTACTAATCAACATATTCGTATGGTTCAAGATTGCTGAGTGCTAGGGGAACATCAGATCAGACGTACGAGCTGTCTTTTTCGTCTCCTGCTTGCTACCTCTTGAGCTTGAGTTGGTTTTTCCCTTGAAGAGGAAAGGCTGATGCAACAAAGTAGCGTAAGTATTTCCCTCAATTTTTGAGAACCAAGGTATCAATCCAGTAGAAGGTTACACACAAGTCGCCTTATACCTGCACAAACAAATAAGAACCTTGCAACCAACGCGATAAAGGGGTTGTCAATCCCTTCACGGCCACTTGCAAAAGTGAGATCTGATAGAGATAATAAGATAAATATTTTTGGTATTTTTATGATATAAACTGAAAGTAAAGAATGCAAAGTAAAAATAGATTGGAAACTTATATGATTGAAAATAGACCCGGGGGCCATAGGTTTCACTAGTGGCTTCTCTCAAGATAGCATAATCTACGATGGGTGAACAAATTACGGTCGAGCAATTGATAGAAAAGTGCATAATTATGAGAATATCTAGGCATGATCATGTATATAGGCATCACGTCCGCGACAAGTAGACCGAAACGATTCTGCATCTACTACTATTACTCCACACATCGACCGCTATCCAGCATGCATCTAGAGTATTAAGTTCATAAGAACGGAGTAACGCATTAAGCAAGATGACATGATGTAGAGGGATAAACTCAAGCAATATGATATAAACCCCATCTTTTTATCCTTGATGGCAACAATACAATACATGCCTTGCTGCCCCTGCTGTCACTGGGAAAGGACACCGCAAGATTGAACCCAAAGCTAAGCACTTCTCGCATTGCAAGAAAGATCAATCTAGTAGGCCAAACCAAGCTGATAATTCGAAGAGACTTGAAAAGATAACCAATCATACATAAAAGAATTCAGAGAATATTCAAATATTGTTCATAGATAATCTTGATCATAAACCCACAATTCATTGGATCTCGACAAACACACCACAAAAAGAATTACATCGAATAGATCTCCAGGAGAATCGAGGAGAACTTTGTATTGAGATCCAAAGAGAGAGAAGAAGCCATCTAGCTAATAACTATGGACCCGAAGGTCTGTGGTAAACTACTCACACATCATCGGAGAGGCTATGGTGTTGATGTAGAAGCCCTCCGTCATCGATTCCCCCTCCGGCGGAGCGCCGGAAGAGGCCCCAAGATGGGATCTCACGGGTACAGAAGGTTGCGGCGGTGGAAATAGGGTTTCGTGGTGCTCTTGGATGTTTTCGGGTATGGGTATATATAGGAGGAAGAAGTAGGTCGGTGGAGCTGCGAGGGGACCACGAGGGTGGGGGGCGCGCCCAGGGGGGTAGGCGCGCCTCCCTGCCTCGTGGCCTCCTCGCTTCTTTCTTGACGTCCACTCCAAGTCCTCTGGATCATGTTTGTTCCAAAAATAACTCTCCCGAAGGTTTCAATCCGTTTGGACTCCGTTTGATAGGCAAAAAAACAACAATTTTCACTGGGCCTTCGGTTAGTAGGTTAGTCCCAAAAATAATATAAAAGTACTTACTAAAGCCCATTAAACATCCAAAACAGATAATATAATAGCATGGAACAATCAAAAATTATAGATACATTGGAGACGTATCAAGCATCCCCAAGCTTAATTCCTGCTCGTCCTCGAGTAGGTAATTGATAAAAACAGAATTTTTGATGTGGAATGCTACCTAGCATATTTCTCAATCTAATTTCCTTTATTGTGGCATGAATGTTCAGATCCGAAAGATTCAAGAGAAAGTTTAATATTGACATGAAAATAATAATACTTCAAGCATACTAACAAAGCAATCATGTCTTCTCAAAATAACATGGCCAAAGAAAGTTATCCCTAAAAAATCATATAATCTGGCTATGCTCTATCTTCATAACACAAAGTATTTAATCATGCACAACCCCGATGACAAGCCAAGCAATTGTTTCATACTTTTGATGTTCTCAAACCTTTTCAATCTTCACGCAATACATGAGCGTGAGCCATGGACATAGCACTATATGTGGAATAGAATGGTGGTTGTGGAGAAGACAAAAAGGAGAAGATAGTCTCACATCAACTAGGCGTATAAACGGGCTATGGAGATGCCCATCAATAGATATCAATGTGAGTGAGTAGGGATTGCCATGCAACGGATGCACTAGAGCTATAAGTGTATGAAAGCTCAACAAAAGAAACTAAGTGGGTGTGCATCCAACTCGCTTGCTCACGAAGACCTAGGGCATTTTGAGGAAGCCCATCATTGGAATATACAAGCCAAGTTCTATAATGTAAAATTCGCACTAGTATATGAAAAGGATAACATAGGAGATTCTCTACCATGAAGATCATGGTTCTAATTTGAAGCACAAGTGTGGTAAAAGGATAGTAACATTGTCCCTTCTCTCTTTTTCTCTCATTTGTTTTTTTATTTGGGACTTTTTCTCTTTTTTATGGCCTCTTTTTTCCTTTTTTTAGTCCGGAGTCTCATCCCGACTTGTGGGGCAATCATAGTTGATGTCTACTACACAACCTTTTTCTTGTAGATGTTGTTGGGCCTCCAAGTGTAGAGGTTTGTAGGACAGTAGCAAATTTCCCTCAAGTGGATGACCTAAGGTTTATCAATCCGTGGGAGGTGTAGGATGAAGATGTTCTCTCTCAAGCAACCCTGCAACCAAATAACAAAGAGTCTCTTGTGTCCCCAACACACCCAATACAATGGTAAATTGTATAGGTGCACTAGTTCGGCGAAGAGATGGTGATACAAGTGCAATATGGATGGTAGATATAGGTTTTTGTAATCTGAAAATATAAAAACAAAAACATAACAAGTCGTAAAAGTAAGCACAAACGGTATTGCAATGCGTTGAAACAAGGCCTAGGGTTCATACTTTCACTACTGCAAGTTCTCTCAACAATAATAACATAATTGGATCATATAACTATCCCTCAACATGCAATAAAGAGTCACTCCAAAGTCACTAGTAGCGGAGAACAAACGAAGAGATTATTGTAGGGTACGAAACCACCTCAAAAGTTATCCTTTCTGATCGATCTATTCAAGAGTCCGTAGTAAAATAACACGAAGCTATGCTTTCTGTTTGATCTATCAGAGAGTTCATACTAGAATAACACCTTAAGACGCAAATCAACCAAAACCCTAATGTCACCTAGATACTACAATGTCACCACAAGTATCCGTGGGTATGATTATACGATATGCATCACACAATCTCAGATTCATCTATTCAACCAACACAAAGAACTTCAAAGTGTGCCCCAAAGTTTCTATCGGAGAGTCAAGACGAAAACGTGTGCCAACCCCTATGCATAAGTTCACGAGGTTACGGAACTCGCAAGTTGATCACCAAAACATACATCAAGTGAATCACGTGATATCCCATTGTCACCACAGATAAGCACATGCAAGACATACATCAAGTGTTCTCAAATCCTTAAAGACTCAGTCTGATAAGATAACTTCAAAGGGAAAACTCAATCCATTAGAAGAGAGTAGAGGGGGGAAAACATCATAAGATCCAACTATAATAGCAAAGCTCGCGGTACATCAAGATCGTGCCGAATCAAGAACACGAGAGAGAGAGAGATCAAACACATAGCTACTGATACATACCCTCAGCCCCGAGGGTGAACTACTCCCTACTCGTCATGGAGAGCGCCAGGATGATGAAGATGGCCACCGCTGAGGGATCCCCCCTTCGGCAGGGTGCCTGAACAGGGTCCCTATTGGTTTTTGGTGGCTATAGAGGCTTGTGGCGGCGAAACTCCCGATCTATTGTGTTCCCCGATGTTTTTAGGGTATATGGACATATATAGGCGAAAGAAGTCAGTCAGGGGAGCCACGAGGGGCCCACGAGGGCGGGGGGCGCGCCCAGGAGTGTAGGGCGCGCCTCCCTGCCTCGTGACTTCCTCGAAGCTTCCCTGACGTCTACTCCAAGTCTCCTGGATTGCTTCCATTCCAAAAATAACTCTCCCGAAGGTTTCATTCCGTTTGGACTCCGTTTGATATTCCTTTTCTTCGAAACACTGAAATAGGCAAGAAAACAGCACTTTGGGCTGGGCCTCCGGTTAATAGGTTAGTCCCAAAAATAATATAAAAGTGTATAATAAATCCCATAAACATCCAAAACGGGTAATATAATAGCATGAATACTTCATAAATTATAGATACGTTGCAGACGTATCAGCATCCCCAAGCTTAATTCCTGCTCGTCCTCGAGTAGGTAAATGATAAAAGAAATAATTTATGAAGTGTGAATGCTAGCATGTGCACAAGTTTGATCAAAGGTAATTTCAATCACCTTTTATAGCATCATTATATGTAATAACAATAGCTCATATCATAAAGCTTCTCATGATCAAGTAACAAGCTATTCACATGTTAAAGTATAGATCATAAACTTTCTTGAAAACTAACAAACAGTTCTCAGTCATCAAACAATTGCAATTCATCTTATTTTCAGGAAGGGTCTATGTAAGAGCTTTGATTTAGCAAATCCCACATACTCAACTATCATATAGTCTTCCATTATTGCTACCACTCAAAGCATATTTTTAGAACAAATAGCATCCATAAAACACAGAGAAAGATAGGGGCTTAATGTTTCGCCTCCCAACTTATTTATCATATAGATAATTGTTAACAATAATAATTCATGATCAAATATATTTGAATGGCCATATATGCTTAGATCTTTCTCCACCACATGATGCTTGCCAACTAAAAGGTAGGTTGGAATGAGAAGGAATACTACTGACTCTTGCATAAAAGTAAAAGATAGGCCCTTCGCAGAGGGAAGCAGCGATTTGCAGAGGTGCCAGAGCTCGAAGCAAAAACAGAGATGAAAATAATTTTGAGAGGTATGCTTTCATTGTCAACATAACGACCAAGAGTTCCCAATATCTTCCATACTAGATACATTATAGGCAGTTCCCAAACAGAAAGGTAAAGATTTTACTCCCCCTCCAACAACAATCACACTCCATGGCTTGTCCGAAACAACAGGTGCCGTCCAACTTTCAACAATCCTGGTGGAGTTTGTTTAAATTATTTGCGAATTTGTTTTTGATCTTTTGATCATAGGACTGGGCATCCCAGTTACCAGCATTTTCTCGTGAATGATGAGTGGAGTCCACTCATCGTGAGAATAACCCACCTAGCATGGAAGATACTGACAGGCCCTAATCGCTACATGAGCGATTCGGGCATACAAAACAGATTATTATTTGAAGGTTTAGAGTTTGGCACATGCAAATTTACTTAGAACGGCAGGTAAATACCGCATATAGGTAAATATGATGGACACTCATGGAAGAAACTTGGTTCAACGAATTTGGATGCACAAGCAGTATTTCCGCTTAGTACAGATATTTTGGCTAGCAAAGTATTCTAAATAGCAAGCACCACATGTTACAGGATCCATAACAATATAACTTCTATACAAATATACCCAAGCATAACTCATTATGTTGTCTTCCTTGTCCAACTTCAACTAATTTTCTCAGGTTTGAAAATAATTAATGGGGCTCACAATCATTGAAGATGTCCAAGATAGTATATTCATATGTGAAATCTCTCTTCCTTCAATATTCTTTCATGAATTGTTCAAGTGACCAATACAATGTTTGCTAACCTTCAAAAAATTTACCACCTCTACTTCTTATATGTGAAGGCATTACTCCCCATGGGAAAGGCATATGAAACATATATAATTTCAGATTTATGACATTCAAATCATTCAACCATTTACTCATAGGATATAAGTGAAGCACACGAGTAAATGACAAACTACTCCAAAAAGATATAAGTGAAGATCAATGAATAGTTAAATAATTATGCAGCTTTGTGAAGACTCCTCTCTCATTTAAGAATTTCAGATCTTGGGATATTATTCAAACAGCAAGCAAAACAAAATAAAACGACATTTCAAGGATAGCACTCATCATGTGAAGAAGCAAAAACTTAGGCTCAACCGATACTAACCGATAATTGTTGAAGAAGAAAGGTGGGATGCCTACCGGGGCATCCCCAAGCTTAGATGCTTGAGACTTCTTGAAATATTATCTTGGGGTGCCTTGGGCATCCCCAAGCTTGAGCTTTTGTGTCTCCTTAATTCCTCTCATATCACGGTTTCCTAAATCTTGAAAGCTTCATCCACACCAAACTCAACAAGAACTCGTTAGATAAGTTAGTATAAACCAATGCAAAAAACTTATCAGTTTCTACTGTAACAAATCACTAAAATTTCCTACTAAATGCCTCTGCATATTTAATACTCATATCCTCAAACAGAATCATTAAACAAGCAAACATATGCAAACATAACAGCAATCTGCCAAAACAGTACAGTCTGTAAAGAATGCAAGATTCATCATACTTCCCTAACTCCAAACATTATGAAATTCTACCACACTATAGAAAATTTATCAGGGCTTATTATGCAAAAAGTTTCAATATTTTATCATATTCTGGGTTTTCTAGGGAATTTTTGCAACAGTGATAAACTTTCTGTTTTGAAACAGCAACATGTATACTTGCAAAATAAGCATGGTAAAGGCTATCCTTGACATTTTTATTGAAACTAGAGATGCAAAACATTATTCTAAATAACAGCAAGCAAATACTAAAAAAATAAAATGACGCTTCAAGCAAAACACATATCATGTGGTGAATAAAAATATAGCTCCAAGTAAAGTTACCGATGAACGAAGATGAAAGAGGGGATGCCATCCGGGGCATCCCCAAGCTTAGGCTCTTGGTTGTCCTTGAATATTACCTTGGGGTGCCTTGGGCATCCCCAAGCTTAGGCTCTTGCCACTCCTTATTCCATAGTCCATCGAATCTTTACCCAAAACTTGAAAACTTCACAACACAAAACTTAACAGAAAACTCGTAAGCTCCGTTAGCGAAAGAAAACAAACTACCACCTTAAGGTACTGTAATGAACACATTATTTATTTATATTGGTGTAATATCTAATGTATTCCAACTTCTCTATGGTTCATACCCTACGATACTACTCATAGATTCATCAAAATATCACATAGAAAACAGAATCTGTCAAAAACAGAACAGTCTGTAGTAATCTGTATCAAACGTATACTTCTGGAACTCCAAAAATTCTGAAATAAATTGGTGGACCTGAGGAATTTGTCTATTAATCTTCTTCAAAAAGAATCAACTTAAAAGCACTCTTCTGTAAAAAATGAAAGCTAAACTCGTGAGCGCAAAGCTTCCGTTTTTTTTACAGCAAGATCACCTTAACTTCCACCCAAGTCTTCCCAAAGGTTCTACTTGGCACTTTATCGAAACAAAAGCTATAAAACATTATTACTACAGTAGCTTAATCATGTGAACACACAAAAACATTAGGGGTAAATATTGGGTTGTCTCCCAACAAGCGCTTTTCTTTAATGCCTTTCTAGCTAGGCATGGTGATTTCAATGATGCTCGTATAATAGATAAGAATTGAAACATAAAGAGAGCATTATGAAACACACGGCAAGCACATTTAAGTCTAACCCACTTCCTATGCATAGGTATTTTGTGAGCAAACAACTTATGAGAACAATAATCAACTACCATAGGAAGGCAAAACAAGTATAACTTCAAAACTTTTAACACATAGAGAGGAAACTTGATATTATTGCAATATGTAGAAGCATATGATCCTCTCTCACAATAATTTTCAGTAGCATCATGAATGAAATCAAGCATATAACCAGCACATAAAGCATTCTTTTCATGATCTACTTGCATAGAAATTTTACTAGTCTCCACATAAGCAAATTTATTCTCATCAATAGTAGTGGGAGCAAACTCAACAAAATAACTATCATGTGAAGCATAACCCAATTGAAAATTAAAATCATGATGACAAGTTTCATGGTTATCTTTATTCTTTATAGCATACGTGTCAACACGATAATCATCATAAATAGGAGGCATGCTTTCATCATAATAAATTTTCTCATCAAAACTTGGGGGACTAAACATATCATCTTCATCAAACATAGCATCCCCAAGCTTGTGGCTTTGCATATCATTAGCATCATGGGTATTCAAAGAATTCATACTAACAACATTGCAATCATGCTCATCGTTCACATATTTTATGCCAAGCATTCTATGTAATTCTTCTTCTAGCACTTGAGCACAATTATCGGAATCCTTATTTTCACGAAAGACATTAAAAAGATGAAGCATATGAGGCATCCTCAATTCCATTTTTTAGTTTTCTTTTATAAACTAAACTAGTGATAAAACAAGAAACAAAAAGATTCGATTGCAAGATCTAAAGATATACCTTCAAGCACTCACCTCCCCGGCAACGGCGCCACAAAAGAGCTTGATGTCTACTACACAACCTTCTTCTTGTAGACGTTGTTGGGCCTCCAAGTGCAGAGGTTTGTAGGACAGTAGCAAATTTCCCTCAAGTGGATGACCTAAGGTTTATCAATCCGTGGGAGGCGTAAGATGAAGATGGTCTCTCTCAAGCAACCCTGCAACCAAATAACAAAGAGCCTCTTGTGCCCCAACACACCCAATACAATGGTAAATTGTATAGGTGCACTAGTTCGGTGAAGAGATGGTGATACAAGTGCAATATGGATGGTAGATATAGGTTTTTATAATCTGAAAATATAAAAACAGCAAGGTAACAAGGGGTAAAAGTAAGCACAAATGGTATTGCAATGCATTGAAACAAGGCCTAGGGTTCATACTTTCACTAGTGCAAGTTCTCTCAACAATAATAACATAATTGGATCATATAACTATCCCTCAACATGCAACAAAGAGTCACTCCAAAGTCACTAATAGCGGAGAACAAACGAAGAGATTATTGTAGGGTACGAAACCACCTCAAAGTTATCCTTATTGATCGATCTATTCAAGAGTCCGTAGTAAAATAACACGAAGCTATTCTTTTCGTTCGATCTATCATAGAGTTCGTACTAGAATAACACCTTAAGACACAAATCAATCAAAACCCTAATGTCACCTAGATACTCCAATGTCACCACAAGTATCCGTGGGTATGATCATACGATATGCATCACACAATCTCAGATTCATCTATTCAACCAACACAAAGAACTTCAAAGAGTGCCCCAAAGTATCTACCGGAGAGTCAAGACGAAAACGTGTGCCAACCCCTATGCATAAGTTCACGAGGTTACGGAACTCGCAAGTTGATCACCAAAACATATATCAAGTGAATCACGTGATATCCCATTATCACCACAGATAAACACATGCAAGACATACATCAAGTGTTCTCAAATCCTTAAAGACTCAATCCGATAAGATAACTTCAAAGGGAAAACTCAATCCATTACAAGAGAGTAGAGGGGGAGAAACATCATAAGATCCAACTATAATAGCAAAGCTCGCGGTACATCAAGATCGTGCCAAATCAAGAACACGAGAGATAGAGAGAGAGATAGAGAGATCAAACACATAGCTACTGATACATACCCTCAGCCCCGAGGGTGAACTACTCCCTCCTCGTCATGGAGAGCGTCAGGATGATGAAGATGGCCACCGGTGAGGGATCCCCCCTCCGGCAGGGTGCCGGAACAGGGTCTCGGTTGGTTTTCGGTGGCTATAGAGGCTTGCGGCGGCGGAACTCCCAATCTATTGTGTTCCCCGATGTTTTTAGGGTATATGGACATATATAGGCGAAAGAAGTCAGTTAGGGGAGCCACGAGGGGCCCACGAGGGTGGCGGGCGCGCCCAGGGGTAGGGCGCGCCTCCTTGCCTCATGGCTTCCTCGAAGCTTCCCGGACGTCTACTCCAAGTCTCCTGGATTGCTTCCGTTCCAAAAATAACTCTACCGAAGGTTTCATTCCGTTTGGACTCCATTTGATATTCCTTTTCTTCGAAACACTGAAATAGGCAAGAAAACAACAATTTGGGCTGGGCCTCCGGTTAATAGGCTAGTCCAAAAAATAATATAAAAGTGTATAATAAAGCCCATAAACATCCAAAACGGGTAATATAATAGCATGAATACTTCATAAATTATAGATACGTTGGAGACATATCAATAGTCTCCATCATCCTATCCTCACTTGGGACAATGCTCTAATAATGATGATCATCACACTTTTATTTACTTACAAATCAAAAATTACAACTCAATACTTAGAACAAAATATGACTCTATGTGAATGCCTCCGGCGGTGTACCGGGATATGCAATGAATCAAGGGTGACATGTATGAAAAAATTATGAACGATGGCTTTGCCACAAATACGATGTCAACTACATGATCATGCAAAGCAATATGACAATGATGAAGCATGTCATAATAAACGGAACAATGGTAAGTTGCATGGAAATATATCTCGGAATGGCTATGGAAATGCCATAATAGGTAGGTATGGTGGCTGTTTTGAGGAAGGTATATGGTGGGTGTATGATACCGGCGAAAGGTTCGCGGTATTAGAGAGGCTAGCAATGGTGGAAGGGTGAGAGTGCGTATAATCCATGGACTCAACATTAGTCATAAAGAACTCACATACTTATTGCAAAAATCTATTAGTTATCAAAACGAAGTACTACGTGCATGCTCCTAGGGGGATAGATTGGTAGGAAAAGACCATCGCTCGTCCCTGACCGCCACTCATAAGGAAGACAATCAATAAATAGATCATGCTCCGACTTCATCACATAACGGTTCACCATACGTGCATGCTATGGGAATCACAAACTTTAGAACAAGTATTTCTAAAATTCACAACTACTCAACTAGCATGACTCTAATATCACCATCTTCATATCTCAAAACAATTATCAAGTATCAAACTTCTCATAGTATTCGATGCACTTTATATGATAGGTTTTATTATACCTATCTTGGATGTTCATCATATTAGGACTAATTTTATAGCCAAAGCTAATTACCATGCTGTTCTATAAGACTCTCAAAATAATATAAGTGAAACATGAGAGATCAATAATTTCTATAGAATAAAACCACCACCGTGCTCTAAAAGATTTAAGTGAAGCACTAGAGTAAAATTATCTAGCTCAAAAGATATAAGTGAAGCACATAAAGTATTCTAATAAATTTCGATTCATGTGTACTATTTCTGTAAATGAAGAACTTATTACAAGATGGTGATCTATGTTTCGACGTGTCCACTTGTTTAACATCCGGAGAATATCATTGTTACGTTGATCACCCTTTCAGACAAATCAACTGATTTTACGTTGCGTTCCTCGGAACATTGTTACTTCCCAAGAATAACATTGTTACGTCACGGGAAGTAACAATGTTCCGGGAAACACAACAATGTTATATTTTACGGAACATTGTTACTTCCCAAAAATAACAGTGTTATGTAACGGGAAGTAACAATGTTCCTGGAACACAACAATGTTATATTTCTCGGAACATTGTTACTTCCCAAGAATAACATTGTTTCGTTGATCCGTAACGAAACATTGTTACTTCCCGTGAGTAACATTGTAACGTTGATCACCCTTATACTTGCCAATGGGGGAGAAGTGTCAGAGAGTTTTGTAGAGAAGTATTCAGAGTTTCTTCTTGTTTTGGTTTTGTTCCTAAGCATCTGCTTCTCATCCGCCAGGCTCGGCATGTTATTTACTTCTGTGATGAAGCTGCTAGAATTGCCAAACCTGATGAAAAAGATAAACATAGACCCATACTTGGCATGCCTATTATCTCAGTTAAAATTGGAGATCATTGACATCATGGTTTATGTGACTTGGGTGCTAGTGTGAGTGCAATTGGAAGAAGGAAATCATATATAGTACGATGTTACTTAGTACTGAATCTATGAGGACCAACCTTCCACCGAGAGATAGCAATTTACCTTTCCATCTGCTAAGTATTTTTTGTAGTCTCTCCTCGACATGTTTTCATTCAGCATTTGTGAGTGTCCGATAATGTATCGGTATCCCCAAATGAGTGATCGGAAACTGGCCCAATCCGCATCCGAATAGCTCAGCATACAGATGGGCCTCGTCTTGAGCCTCGCCAACTGTTATGGCAGTTGCTTGCCGGCAAGACCTCCATCGCTATTGCTAGCTTCCACATAGTTAAAAAAAATATTGTGTCGACCATCACACCTAGGCGATGGACTGGCCTAGCCACCGAACTGCCATCTTCATTCACGCTGATGTTAAACTTGAAGAGTGCACACTATGCATGAAGCATAGAGTTCGTGGTTGCAAAAGAGGGTGTACATGAGCACAGTGTCACATCCGGAGCTACCCGACAATCACTTTGGGGGGGGGACGCAAATCATCAGTGCTTGGGGGGGGGGCAGGACACATAGGATGTGACCGGTGGCGGAGCTATGTTGGGGCCAGGGGTGCAACAGAATTCTTCATTTTGATTGGGCATGAGAAAAGGCCCTTCTAGATGAATGAGAATGGCCCATGCATTCAATTTTTCTTGTTTCGCATGCAGGGGTACCCGAGTGCCGAAGAAGAGGATGATGACGAGCAGCTCATTTGAGCTGGACACAGTAGCAATCGAGCCGCCACCATGCTATCTGATAAGCCGGTTTCCCCACAGGAACCACAAGTAGTACTATTTCAGTAAATGAAGAACTTATTACAAGATGGTGATCTATGTTTCGACGTGTCCGCTTTTTTAATAGGGGGGTGATATTTAAACCACTTCTCCTTAGGGAGATCAACATGAGTAGCAAATGATTCACAAAACAGGCTACTATCTCAGAGTCAAGTCCATATTTAATGCTAAAATTTTGAAAAGCATCGGTATTCATAAAAGATTTAACACAGTCAAACTTGAGCTTAATACCTGACTATTTACCTTCGCCGAGTTCCCAATCTTTAGAGTTGCGTTTAATTCTTTCTAAGAGATCCCACTTGAAATCAATAGTCTTCTTCATAAAAGAACCAGTACAAGAAGTATCGAGCATGGATCGATCATCAAGAGAAAGCCGAGCATAAAAATTCAGAATAATAATTTCTCTTGAGAGCTCATGATTGGGGTATGAATATAACATTGACTTAAGCCTCCCCCAAGCTAGAGCGATACTTTCGAGACGGAGCGCTACCGTGTCAAGGCGTAACTTGGGCAGGAGCACTTTTGCCCTCCGACGAAGCTATTACGCTGGGGGAACTTCCCTCCCGGATGGGGAAATCGAAGCCATCGTCATCACCAACAACCCGCTCATCTTTGGGAGGCCAATCTTCATCAACATCTTCAACAGCACCATCTTTTCTCAAACCCTAGTTCATCTCTTGTGTTCAATCTTTGTACTGGAACCTCAGATTGGTACCTGTTGGTGACTACTAGTGTTGATTACGTCTTGTAGTTGATTACTGTATGGTTTATTTGGTGGAAGATTATAAGTTCAGATCCATTATGCTATTTATACCCCTCTGATCTTGAGCATGAATATCATTTGTGAGTAGTTACTTTTGTTCTTGAGGTCACGGGAGAAGTCATGTTGCAAGTAATCATGTGAAGTTGATATGTGTTCGATATTTTGATGATATGTATGTTGTGATTCCCTTCGTGGTGTCAGGTGAACATCGACTACATGGCACTTCACCGTCTTTGGGCCTAAGGGAATGCTTTGTGGAGTAGTTATTAGATGATGGGTTGCTAGAGTAACAACAGATTAAACCATAGTTTATGCGCTACTTCGTAAGGGACCGATTTGGATCCAAAAGTTTAATGCTAATAATGGGACAGAAGTCATTTTTGGGGAACCAAGGACTAGAAAAACAGTAGGGTATTTTATTTTCCCACACAAGACTTCAACATCTAACTATCCTAAGTGGTGTGATGGTGTCTCTATTAGCAAGTTTAATAGTAACATCTATGTCTTCCATTTAGAGAAATTAAATTCATGAGACTCGTCACCAAAACTGACACCGACAATAGAGACATGTGTTGTTAGATGTTACTATTAAACTTGCTAATAGAGACACCATCACACCACTTGGGACAGTTAGATGTTGAAGTCTTGTGTGGGAAAATAAAATACCCTACTGTTTTTCTAGTCCTTGGTTCCCCACAAGATGACTTTTGTCCCATTATTAGCATTAAACTTTTGGATCCAAATCGGTCCCTTACGAAGTAGCGCATAAACTAGGGTTTAAGCTGTTGTTACTCTAGCAACCCATCATCTAATAACTACTCCACAATGCATTCCCTTAGGCCCAAAGACGGTGAAGTGCCATGTAGTCAATGTTCACCTGACACCACGAAGGGAATCACAACATACATATCATCAAAATAGCGAACACATATCAACTTCACATGATTACTTGCAACATGACTTCTCCCGTGACCTCAAGAACAAAAGTAACTACTCACACATGATATTCATGCTCAAGATAAGAGGGGTATAAATATCATAATGGATCTGAACATATAATCTTCCACCAAATAAACCATACAGTAATCAACTACAAGATGTAATCAACACTACTAGTCACCAACAGGTAACAATCTGAGGTTCTAGTACAAAGATTGAACACAAGTGATTAACTAGGGTTTGAGAAGAGATGGTGATGTTCAAGATGTTGATGAAGATAGGCCTCCCAAAGATGAGAGGGTTGTTGGTGATGACGATGGCTTCGATTTCGCCCTCCGGGAGGGAAGTTCCCCAGCGTAATCGCTTCGCTGGAGGGCAAAAGTACTCCTGCCCAAGTTTCGCCTCGACACGGTAGCGCTCTGTCTCGAAAGTATCGCTCTAGCTTGGGGGAGGCTTAAGTCAATGTTATATTCATACCCCAATCATGAGCTCTCAAGATAAATTATTATTCTGAATTTTTATGCTCGGCTTTCTCTTGATGATCGATCCATGCTCGATACTTCTTGTACTAGTTCTTTTATGAAGAAGACTATTGATTTCAAGTGGGATCTCTTAGAAAGAATTAAATGCAACTCTAAAGATTGGGAACTCGGCGAAGGTAAATAGTCAGGTATTAAGCTCGAGTTTGATTGTGTTAAATCTTTTATGAATACCGATGCTTTTCAAAATTTTAGCACTAAATATGGACATGACTCTGAAATAGTAGCCTATTTTGTGAATCATTTGCTACACATGTTGATCTCCCTAAGGATAAGTGGTTTAAATATCATCCCCCTATTAAACAAGTGGACACGTGGCGGAGCTATGTTGGGGCCAGGGGTGCAACAGAATTCTTCATTTTGATTGGGCATGAGAAAAGGCCCTTTCAGATGAATGAGAATGGCACACGCATTCAATTTTGCTTGTTTCACATGAGGGGTACCCGGGTGCCGAATAAGAGGATGATGACGAGGAGCTCATTTGAGCTGGACACAGTAGCAATCGAGCCGCCACCATGCTATCTGATAAGCCGGTTGCCCCACAGGAGCCTGTTTTGTGACTCTGAGATAGTAGCCTGTTTTGTGAATCATTTTCTTCATTTACTGAAATAGTACTACTTGTGGTTCTTGTGGGGCAACCGGAATATCAGATAGCATGGTGGCGGCTCGATTGCCACTGTGTCCAGCTCAAATGAGCTGCTCGTCATCATCCTCTTCTTCGGCACTCGGGTACCCCTGCATGTGAAACAAGCAAACTTGAATGCGTGTGCCATTCTCATTCATCTGAAAGGGCCCTTTCTCATGCCCAATCAAAATGAAGAATTCTGTTGCACCCCTGGCCCCAACATAACTCCACCGCGTGTCCACTTGTTTAATAGGGGATGATATTTAAACCACTTCTCCTTAGGGAGATCAACATGAGTAGCAAATGATTCACAAAACAGGCTACTATCTCAGAGTCATGTCCATAATTAGTGCTAAAATTTTGAAAAGCATCGGTATTCATAAAAGATTTAACACAATCAAACTCGAGCTTAATACCTGACTATTTACCTTCGCCGAGTTCCCAATCTTTAGAGTTGCGTTTAATTCTTTCTAAGAGATCCCACTTGAATTCAATAGTCTTCTTCATAAAAGAACCAATACAAGAAGTATCGAGCATGGATCGATCATCAAGAGAAAGCCGAGCATAAAAATTCAGAATAATAATTTCTCTTGAGAGCTCATGATTGGGGTATGAATATAACATTGACTTATTTAAACCACTTCTCCTTAGGGAGATCAATATTAGTAGCAAATGATTCACAAAACAGGCTACTATCTCGGAGTCAAGTCCATATTTAGTGCTAAATTTTTGAAAAGCATCGGTATTCGTAAAAGATTTAACACAATCAAACTTGAGCTTAATGCCTGACTATTTACCTTCGCCGAGGTCCCAATCTTTAGAGTTGCATTTAATTCTTTCTAAGAGATCCCACTTGAAATCAATAGTCTTCTTCATAAAAGAACCAGTACAAGAAGTATCGAGCATGGATCGATCATCAAGAGAAAGCCGAGCATAAAAATTCAGAATAATAATTTCTCTTGAGACCTCATGATTGGGGTATGAATATAACATTGAGTTATTTAAACCACTTCTCCTTAGGGAGATCAACATGAGTAGCAAATGATTCACAAAACAGGCTACTATCTCAGAGTCAAGTCCATATTTAGTGCTAAATTTTTGAAAAGCATCGGTATTCGTAAAAGATTTAACACAATCAAACTCGAGCTTAATACCTGACTATTTACCTTCGCCGAGTTCCCAATATTTAGACTTGCGTGTAATTATTTCTAAGAGATCCCACTTGAAATCAATAGTCTTCTTCATAAAGAACCAGTACAAGAAGTATCGAGCATGGATCGATCATCAAGAGAAAGCCGAGCATGAAAATTTAGAATAATAATTTCTCTTGAGAGCTCATGATTGGGGTATGAATCTTACATTGACTTAAGCCTCCCCTGAGGGAGTCCTGGATTAGGGGGTCCTCGGGCAGCCGGACTATATCCTTCGGCCGGACTGTTGGACTATGAAGATACAAGATTGAAGACTTTGTCCCGTGTCCGGATGGGACTCTCCTTGGCGTGGAAGGCAAGCTTGGCAATACGGATATGTAGATCTCCTCCCTTGGAACCGACCCTGTGTAACCCTAGCCCCCTCCGGTGTCTATATAAACCGGAGGGTTTAGTCCGTAGGACAACAACAATCATACCATAGGCTAGGTTCTAGGGTTTAGCCTCTACGATCTCGTGGTAGATCAACTCTTGTAATACTCATATCATCAGGATCAGTCAAGCAGGATGTACGGTATTACCTCCATCGAGAGGGCCCGAACCTGGGTAAACATTGTGTCCCCCGCCTCCTGTTACCATCCGCCTTAGACGCATAGTTCGGGACCCCCTACCCGAGATCCGCCGGTTTTGACACCGACATTGGTGCTTTCATTGAGAGTTCCACTGTGCCGTCACCGTAAGGCTTGATGGCTCCTTCGATCATCGGACAACTCGATGGCAACGATGCGATCCAGGGTGAGGTTTTCCTCCCCGGACAGATCTTCGTATTCGGCGGCTTCGTACTGCGGGCTAACTCGCTTGGCCATCTAGAGCAGATCGATAGCTATGCCCCTGGCCATCAGGTCAGGTTTGGAAACTTGAACTATACTGCCGACATCCACGGAGACTTGATCTTCGACGGATTCGAGCCCATGTCAGGTGCGCAGCACAATCATGACGAGCATGATTTAGCTCTGCCATCGGACTGTGTTCGGGAGATCACACCTGCAACTACTCCGGCCCTCAATCCGGAACAAATTGCGCCATCTGTGGACGGGTGGATGGACCCCGCCACGGAGGCTGCACACTCAGTGGTGATAGCGCCGAATACTGACCTTACCTCCTACGAGACCCGTGTCGCCGAACCGTTGGATTCCTCCCTGGCCACGAACTCCGAGCCGCTTGTTTCCGTGCCCATCAAATACGATTGGGCACCGATCATGGAGTTTACCTCCGCGGATACCTTTCAGCACTCGCCTTTTGGTGATGTACTAAACTCGTTGAAGTCTCTCTCCCTATCGGGAGACCCTTGGCCGAACTATGTCCGGCTAGAATGGGATGCGGACGACGAAGAAATTCGCGCCCCACCCACCACTCACTTAGTAGCCACTATCGAAGATTTAACCGACATGCTCGACTTCGGCTCCGAAGACATCGACGGTATGGACGACGATGCAGGAGACGAACAAGAACCACCACCCATAGGGTGCTGGACGGCCACCTCATCGTATGACATATACATGGTGGACACCCCCAAAGAAGGGGATGGCGACAAGACAACGGAGGATAATCCCTCCAAGAAGCAACCCAAGCACCGACGTCAGCGGCGCCGCTCTAAGTCTCGCCATAGCAAAAGCAGCGATACCGGCACAAGAGACAATAACGCTCCGGATAGTGCCGAAGACGATGATAATCCCCTCCAGCCAGACCTCGAGCGGGAGGATGAGCAAGCTAGCCCTCCGGAACAGGCAGCAAACGGAGAATCAGAGGATAACAATTACATGCCTCTCTGCGAAGACGAAGTGAGCCTCGGCGACGAAGAATTTGTCGTGCCTGAGGATCCCGTCGAGCAGGAGCGCTTCAAGCGCCGGCTTATAGCCACAGCAAACAGCCTGAAAAAAAGCAACAACAGCTTCGAGCTGATCAAGATCTACTAGCGGATAGATGACCGAAGTCCTGGCAGCCGAGGGATACGAACTCGAGCGCCCAACCAAGAGTCATCCAAAGCGCAGGTTGCTACCTCAACTCGAGGAGGAAGCATTGAAACCTACATCACCAGCGTATGATGCGACTGATCGGCCACCTCGTGGCCGAGACAGAGAGGCATTTCAGGCCGAAGTCTAGCCCGCACCCCGCCGCCAATCAAACAAAAATACCAAGGCCCGGGGCAACACGCGGGACCTACGAGACGTATTGGAAAACAAGGCAAAACATGCAAAATCGATCTACGGATCACGGGGGCGCGCACCAACGCGGGACGATGACCGTCACGCCGGATACACTAAAAGCAAATCCGACCGGGCTGAATACAGCAGACAAGACTCATATGAACTGCGTCGTGATAAAGCCCGGCACAGAGGCGCCGCACACCCCTTATGCTTCACTGATGAAGTAGTGGATCACGAGTTCCCAGAGGGTTTTAAACCCGTAAATATTGAATCATATGATGGTACAACAGACCCCGCGGTATGGATCGAGGATTTCCTCCTCCACATCCACATGGCTCGCGGCGATGATTTACATGCCATCAAGTACCTCCCACTAAAACTCAAAGGACCAGCTCGGCATTGGCTGAATAGCTTGCCAGCAGACTCCGTTGGCACTTGGGAGGATTTGGAAGATGCATTCCTTGACAACTTCCAGGGAACTTATGTGCGACCACCGGATGCTGATGACTTGAGTCATATAACTCAGCAGCCAGGGGAATCGGCCAGGCAATTCTGGACCCGGTTCCTAACTAAGAAAAACCAAATTGTCGACTGTCCGGACGCAGAGGCCTTAGCGGCATTTAAGCATAACATCCGTGACGACTGGCTCGCCCGACATCTCGGCCAGGAGAAGCCGAAGTCTATGGCAGCCCTCACGACACTCATGACCCGCTTTTGCGCGGGCGAAGACGGCTGGCTGGCTCACAGCAACAACACATCAAGAAGTCATGGCACTTCAGATACAAAGGATACTAACAGACACAAGCGCCACAACAACGGCGACAATGCCGAGGACACGGCAGTCAATGTCGGATTCAACGGCTCTAAATCCGGTCAGCGGAAGAAACCATTCAAAAGAAGCAATCCGAGCCCGTCCAGTTTGGACTGCATATTCGATCGCTCATGTCAAATTCACGGCACCCCCGATAAGCCAGCCAATCACACCAACAGAGAATGCTGGGTGTTCAAGCAGGCCGGCAAGTTGAATGCAGAAAACAGGGACAAGGGGCTGCATAGCGACGACGAGGAGGAGCCCCGGCCGCCGAACACAGGAGGACAGAAGATGTTCCCTCCACAAGTTAAAACGGTGAACATGATATACGCAACCCACATTCCCAAGAGGGAACGGAAACGTGCACTAAGGGACGTCTATGTGATGGAGCTAGTCGCCCCAAAGTTCATCCCATGGTCCTCTTGCCCGATCACCTTCGATCGCAGGGACCACCCCACTAGTATCCGTTATGGCGGATCTGCCGCACTGGTCCTTGACCCCATCATCGACGGATTTCAACTCACTCGAGTCCTTATGGACGGCGGCAGCAGTCTGAACCTGCTCTATCAGGATACAGTGCGCAAAATGGGTATAGACCCCTCGAGGATCAAACCCACTAAAACCACCTTTAAAGGCGTCATCCCAGGTGTGGAGGCCCATTGCACGGGCTCAATCACACTGGAAGTTGTCTTCGGATCTCCGGACAACTTCCGAAGCGAGGAGTTAATCTTCAATATCGTCCCGTTCCGTAGTGGCTATCACGCACTGCTCGGGCGAACCGCATTTGCGAGATTCAATGCGGTACCGCATTATGCATACCTCAAGCTCAAAATGCCAGGACCTCGTGGGGTTATAACAGTCAATGGAAACACAGAACGCTCGGTCCGCACGGAGGAGCACACTGCGGCCCTCGCAGCTGAGGCACAAAGCAGCCTTTTAAGGCAAACCGCCAATTTGGCGATAAAGCCTCCGGAGTAACCTGCAGCAGGATCGCCTGGCACGTTCAGAGCTCGCCTAGCAATTCGGCCTCCGTCCTAGTCCCGGTCAAGTGACGAAACCTGTGCCGCGCGTACATAATTACGTACTAAAAATACCATGGGCATAGGCGGAGGGACGGCCAGGACACGTCCCACTATGCGGTTCAACCGCCCTAGGGGCTGTATACCTTTATCATTTTCTCTCTTTCAGGACCTTACTCTCTGGAAGCCCTTTCCGGTAGTCTCACTACTGGACGCATTACGGGAAGGAAACACCAAGGAGGCAAGAAGCTAAGACGTACAAGGGAATCCCCAGGTGGTCTCTAATAACGATCGAAGTACCCGTTTTAAATACACATATGCAACTTGCCCTTGCATAGGATATGTAAAATAGTCCTATTTTTTTGCTTATTGCACTACTTGTATCAGTACGCTTCGACGTATTATTTAAATAACAATGCATAGAATTAGTCTATTATTGCATTGCCCTTCCTTTTTCTTGTATGTTTATTTACGACAACTTGCACCCGTACATTCTGGTACGACTAGTACGCCAGGGGCTTTAGTATACCCCATAATACGGCATGAGAAGTCCGAACACTTTCGACAGTGCGGCACCCCGAACTTATAGCATTATATGCATCAGCTCCGAATCATGTCTTGGGTCAATAGTTGGGTTTGCCCGGCTCCCATGTTTTGGTACCTTACGTTCCGCAATATCGGCTAAGGTAGCGCTGGGAGAACTACATCGATTGTGTCCCGGTTCTTCCGGACAAGCACCTCAGTAGAGAAAGCCGAAACTGACTGTCATGATAAGGCGAGAGCTGGTCGCTGTTCGAGAGGTCTCAAGTCCTTAAAGACTTTTTCCGCTTCGGGCGACGAGTCGGCCTTGCCTGACTTAGGCGTATATAGCGCCCCAAATCCGGCCTTCCGAATACTAGGGGCTTCGCCAAAATTTAAAATTGTAGACTTCTATGGCTAAGTGAGAGTGATAAAGCCTTATAGTCCGATTGCGTGGTTCGTTGTGTTGAACACCTCCCTCGAAGGACCCAAAATTGGGATAAAGAGTGCTCAGGTTTATCCCAAACACCTCAGTACTAGTTACATGGGGGCAGAAGCCGACGACTGGCCAACTCTCAAATTTTATAAACGGCCACACAGAAGGTAATATTTTAAATTCACAAGCGTTGCATAGCACAAATGAACTAGTTTCATATTACAGGATCGCATGAGTACATTCATTCGAATATTACATCCTTATTACATTCATCCGCTACAAGGCGAGAACCCTTCAGGACACTGTTATAATACATCTCGGGGTGGCGATGCTCCTTGCCTTCTGGCGGCCCCTCCTTCACCAGCTTCTCGGCGTCCAGCTTCACCCAGTGCACCTTTGCTCGGGCAAAAGCCCTGCGTGCGCCCTCGATGTAGACGGACCGCTTTATGACTTCAAGCCGGGGGCAGGCATTCACAAGCCGCCTCACCAGGCCGAAGTAGCTATCAGGCATGGGATCGCCAGGCCACATCCAGACTATAAGACCCTTCATGGCCTGTTCGGCTGCCTTGTGGAGCTTGACCAGTTGCTTCAGCTGGTCACTCAATGGCATGGGGTGTTCGGTCCCAGTATACTGATACCAGAACAACTTCTCCGTCGTGCTCCCCTCCTCGCCCGGTAGAACTCTGCGGCATCTGACACACTGCGGGGCAGATCTGCGAACGCTCCTGGAGAGCTCCGAACTCGGGTAAGTAAAAGGAAATTTTCTTTCACATGCTTGCTTTGCATAATGAATGCCTTACCCTCCCCTATCTTCTTAACTGCCTCAATTTCCTGGAGGGCCTTTTGGGCTTCGGCCTTGGCGTGTTGTGCCCTTTCGAGGGCCTTCGCAAGCTCGGACTCTAGCGTCTTAGAGTCAAGCTCCAAGGACTCGTGTTTTTTGACGAGAGCCTGGAGCTCTTGTTGCACCTCGCCCACCCAGGCCTCTTGTCTTTCTCACTCAATGTACTCCTTGGCCGCCTTGTCCTCGGCCTCGGACAACGCCTTCTTCTGGGTCGCCACTTCGGTCGTGGCCCCTAGCAAAATTCATGACGATCCTATGATCTAAGCAACCACCCTTGTTTTTTCTTATCAATGTACAGACGGGGTATAACTTACCTTTGTTCTCTTTGAGCAGCCTTTTGGCAAGGCCGAGCTCGCCCTTGGACCGCTCAAGGTCCCGCTTCAGTGCGGCGACCTCCGCAGTACGTGCGGCAACGGCTAGCAGTGAAGCCTGCATATGCACATAGACATATTTCGATTAGACTCCTGCGGTTATTATTTGATCCTCTATTCGGCCTTTCTTCGCAAACGCCAAAAAGAGCATCAGGGGCTAGTGTCTATGCGGGAACATTCTCTTATAATCTGGTTACTTCCCTCAAAGCCTGTTAGGAGGCTAGCACAGGCTTCAGTCAGTCCGCTCTTGGCGGACTGAACTTTCTTGACCACCGCACTCATGATAGTCCCCCCAGATGTTGATGAAGATTGGCCTCCCAAAGATGAGAGGGTTGTTGGTGATGACGATGGCTTCGATTTCCCCCTCCAGGAGGGAAGTACCCCCAGCTAGCGTAATGGCTTCGCCGGAGGGCAAAAGTGCTCCTGCCCAAGTTTCGCCTCAACACGGTAGCGTTCCATCTCGAAAGTATCGCTCTAGCTTGGGGGATGTCGGTGTCAAAACTGGCGGATCTCGGGTAGGGGGTCCCTAAATGTGCGTCTAAGGCTGATGGTAACAGGAGGCGGGGGACACAATGTTTACCCAGGTTCGGGCCCTCTCGATGGAGGTAATACCCTACTTCCTGCTTGATTGATCTTGATGATATGAGTATTACGAGAGTTGATCTACCACGAGATCGTGGAGGCTAAACCCTAGAAGCTAGCCTATGGTATGATTGTTGTTGTCCTACGGACTAAACCCTCCGGTTTATATAGACACCGGAGGGGGCTAGGGTTACACAGAGTCGGTTACAAGGGAGGAGATCTACATATCCGTATCGCCAAGCTTGCCTTCCACGCCAAGGAGAGTCCCATCCGGACACGGGACGAAGTCTTCAATCTTGTATCTTCATAGTCCAACAGTCCGGCCGAAGGATATAGTCCGGCCTTCTTCCTCCTTGCTCATCCATTCTTGCGCACTCGAGCTCCAGCGCCCAAGTTTGCATTCTTCTCCTCAAACCACTCCAAGCATGTCCGAAGCGGGAGGCAAGTGGATGGTCTCCTCCGTTACGGAGGAGAACATCACAAAGCTGCGGGGAGCCGGATACCTGGCCGCGGATATCGCGCACCGGCTGCCAGATGCGGGGCAAATCATCCCTACTCCAGAACCCCATGAGAGGGTGGTTTTCCTTACCCACTTCGTTCGCGGACTGGGATTTCCCCTCCACCCATTTGTCTGCGGGCTCATGTTCTACTACGGGCTGGACTTTCACGATCTGGCCCCAAATTTCATCCTCAACATCTCGGCGTTTATCGTCGTGTGCGAGGCTTTCTCCGCATCCAACCACATTTCGGCCTGTGGCTGAAGACCTTCAATGTTAAACCAAAGGTGGTGATCGGCCAGCAAGCGGAGTGCGGAGGCGCCATGGTGGGCAAAATGCCCAACGTCACCTGGCTCGAAGGTTCCTATGTGGAGACCATAAAGGGGTGGCCGTCGGGGTGGTTCTACATCACCGAGCCACGCGGGACCAATTGGGCGGCGGCCCCCAAATTTCAATCCGGAATCCCCATGCGGCTCACCTCCTGGAAAGAGAAGGGCCTGTCCTGGGGTTCCCTGGTAGAGCTGACCGGACTCCAGGCATGCATCAGAAACATGATGAGCAAGAAAATCAAGCTCGTCAACATGGTCCAAGTCATGCCCTTCCGCCGGATTCTCCCGTGTCAAAGACGGGCGTTGACCTTGTGGGAGTTCGACCCGGCCAAGCACCAGACGCTGCGAGAGCTCTTTGACACGACGCACAAGGACATCTGGAAGGTGCTGTTCAAGGGCGCCGAGGTACCACCTCCCCTTACCGAGAACCGCGGACTCAGCGCAAAGCGCCCTGCGAATCCGGTAAGTCTTTTATATCTTATAAGATGTTTATTTTCCCCAGTTTGACCATGCGCGGGATCTAAGCCCCCACGCCATTTTCTAGGACTGGTTCGAGACAGTGGAGCAGATCGATTGTCCAGCCCCCCTGCCCGAAGATCCAGCAGAAGCTCTCCTAACGGAGATGCTGGTTCCGGCACCTTATGAGGTGCCGGAGAAGAAGGCCACGGGGACCAGGAAGGGTCTCCGGCGCAGGGTGATATCGGACTCATCGTCCGAGAGCACCAAGGCGCACTCCTCCCACGAAAACGAGGAGCAGGAAGAGGAAAGTTCTCCCCCCAGCCGGTGGAGACAAGAAAAGGAAGGCCGCCCCGTCCGGGGCGGCCGAAGGGTCCAAGAAGGGAAGAACCCTTCTTCCGGACAGCTCCACCACCGCCGCTTTCAGTGAAGAGGAGTGGTTGCCCAGGGACAAGCCCCTGGCAAAGTCGTAAGTATCCGGATATCATAATAATTCTTGATATGTTTTATTGAACTGCTTCTCATCACGCCGAACATGATTATGCAGTCCGTCCCGAGCCCATATCGACGTATCTTCATCGGATGGTTCTTTGGACCCATCGTATCTGAACAGTGATTCACTTCAGACCGCCTCCCCCCCTCGCCCTACGGACAATGTCGAAGTGTTGTCTCAAAGGGCACCGAGCCGAGGGGAGGTAGTCCAGGAGGCGCCTCACGGTGACCTTCCGGATGCTAGGCGCAAGGGGAGCAAGACTCCCATGGGCTCTGATGATGGGGGCAGCCAATTCGACCCCCAGCCGAATACTGCGCCGGAACCTCCAGTGGTTCCGGACTCTGTTTGGCAACCCCTCGCTAAGAAGGGAAAGCCGCCTGTGCCGATGGCCTCTGTCCATCCGGAGGCATCGGACAACTTGCTGGAGATCCCCACACAAGATTTCAACATCTAACTTTCCCACTTGCTAATAGAGACACCATCACACCACTTGGGATAGTTAGATGTTGAAGTCTTGTGTGGGAAAATAAAATACCCTACTGTTTTTCTAGTCCTTGGTTCCCCACAAGATGACTTTTGTCCCATTATTAGCATTAAACTTTTGGATCCAAATCGGTCCCTTACGAAGTAGCACATAAGCTAGGGTTTAAGCTGTTGTTATTCTAGCAACCCATCATCTAATTACTACTCCACAATGCATTCCCTTAGGCCCAAAGACGGTGAAGTGCCATGTAGTCGATGTCACCTGACACCATGAAGGGAATCACAACATACATGTCATCAAAATATCGAACACATATCAACTTCACATGATTACTTGCAACATGACTTCTCCCGTGACCTCAAGAACAAAATTAACTACTCACAAATGATATTCATGCTCAAGATCAGAGGGGTATAAATAGCATAATGGATCTGAACATATAATCTACCACCAAATAAACCATACAATAATCTACTACAAGATGTAATCAACACTACTAGTCACCAACAGGTACCAATCTGAGGTTCCAGTATAGAGATTGAACACAAGAGATGAACTAGGGTTTGAGAAGAGATGGTGCTGTTGAAGATGTTGATGAAGATTGGCCTCCCAAAGATGAGAGGGTTGTTGGTGATGACGATGGCTTCGATTTCCACCTCCGGGAGAGAAGTTCCCCGCGTAATCGCTTCGCCGGAGGGCAAAAGTGCTCCTGCCCAAGTTTCACCTCGACACGGTAGCGCTCCGTCTCGAAAGTATCGCTCTAGCTTGGGGGAGGCTTAAGTCAATGTTATACTCATACCCCAATCATGAGCTCTCAAGAGAAATTATTATTCTGAATTTTTATGCTCGGCTTTCTTTTGATGATCGATCCATGCTCGATACTTCTTGTACTTGTTCTTTTATGAAGAAGACTATTGATTTCAAGTGGGATCTCTCAGAAAGAATTAGACGCAACTCTAAAGATTGGGAACTCGACGAAGGTAAATAGTCAGGT
Organism: Triticum aestivum; assembly: GCF_018294505.1. NCBI lineage: Eukaryota > Viridiplantae > Streptophyta > Magnoliopsida > Poales > Poaceae > Triticum > Triticum aestivum. Next base: position 14,350,080 of record NC_057808.1, on the reverse strand, counting down.
ATTAAGCTCGAGTTTGATTGTGTTAAATCTTTTATGAATACCGATGCTTTTCAAAAATTTAGCACTAAATATGGACTTGACTCTAAGATAGTAGCCTGTTTTGTGAATCGTTTGCTACTCATGTTGATCTCCCTAAGGAGAAGTGGTTTAAATAAGTCAATGTTATATTCATACCCCAATCATGAGCTCTCAAGAGAAATTATTATTCGCAATTTTGATGTTCGGCTTTCTCTTGATGATTGATCCATGCTCGATACTTCTTGTACTGGTTCTTTTATGAAGAAGACTATTGATTTCAAGTGGGATCTCTTAGAAAGAATTAAATGCAACTCTAAAGCTTGGGAACTCGGCGAAGGTAAATAGTCAGGTATTATGCTCGAGTTTGATTGTGTAAAATATTTTATGAATGCCGATGCTTTTCAAAATTTTAGCACTAAATATGGACTTGACTCTGAGATAGTAGCTTGACACCATCACACCACTTGGGATAGTTAGATATTGAAGTCTTGTGTGGGAAAATAAAACACCCTACTGTTTTTCTAGTCCTTGGTTCCCCACAAGATGACTTCTGTCCTATTATTAGCATTAAACTTTTGGATCCAAATCGGTCCCTTACGAAGTAGCGCATAAACTAGGGTTTAAGCTGTTGTTACTTTAGAAACCCATCATCAACACTACTAGTCACCAACAGGTACCAATCTGAGGTTCCTGTACAAAGATTGAACACAAGAGATGAACTATGGTTTGAGAAGAGATGGTGTTGTTTAAGATGTTGATGAAGATTGGCCTCCCAAAGATGACAGGGTTGTTGGTGATGACGATGGCTTCGATTTCCCCCTCCGGGAGGGAAGTTCCCCTAGCGTAATCGCTTCGCCGGAGGGAAAAAGTGCTCCTGCCCAAGTTTTGCCTCGACACGGTAGCGCTCCGTCTCGAAAGTATCACTCTAGCTTTGGGGAGGCTTAAGTCAATGTTATATTCATACCGCAATCATGAGCTCTCAAGAGAAATTATTATTCTGAATTTTTATGCTGGGCTTTCTCTTTATGATCTACTATTAAACTTGCTAATAGAGACACCATCACACCACTTGGGATAGTTAGATGTTGAAACCTTGTCTGGGAAAATAAAATACCCTACTGTTTTTCTAGTCCTTGGTTCCCCACAAGATGACTTTTGTCCCATTATTAGCATTAAACTTTTGGATCCAAATCGGTCCCTTACGAAGTAGCGCGTAAACTAGGGTTTAAGCTGTTGTTACTCTAGCAATCCATCATCTAATAACTACTCCACAATGCATTTCCTTAGGCCCAAAGATGGTGAAGTGCCATGTAGTCGATGTTCACCTGACACCACGAAGGGAATCACAACGTACATACCATCAAAATATCGAACACGTATCAACTTCACATGATTACTTGCAACATGACTTCTCCCGTGACCTCAAGAACAAAAGTAACTACTCACAAATGATATTCATGCTTAAGATCAGAGGGGTATGAATAGCATAATGGATCTGAACATATAATCTTCCACCAAATAAACCATACAGTAATCAACTACAAGATGTAATCAACACTACTAGTCACCAACAGGTACCAATCTGAGGTTCCAGTACAAAGATTGAACACAAGAGATGAACTAGGGTTTGAGAAGAGATGGAGCTGTTGAAGATGTTGATGAAGATTGGCCTCCCAAAGATGAGAGGGCTGTTGGTGACGAAGATGGCTTCGATTTCCCCCTCCGGGAGAGAAGTTCCCCCAGCGTAATCGCTTCGTCGGAGGGCAAAAGTGCTCCTGCCCAAGTTTTGCCTCGACACGGTAGCGCTCCGTCTCGAAAGTATCGCTCTAGCTTGGGGGAGGCTTAAGTCAATGTTATATTCATACCCCAATCATGAGCTCTCGAGGGAAATTATTATTCTGAATTTTTATGCTTGGCTTTTTCTTGATGATCGATCCATGCTCGATACTTCTTGTACTGGTTCTTTTATGATGAAGACTATTGATTTCAAGTGGGATCTCTTAGAAAGAATTAAACGCAACTCTAAAGATTGGGAACTCGGTGAAGGTAAATAGTCAGGTATTAAGCTCGAGTTTGATTGTGTTAAATCTTTTATGAATACCGATGCTTTTCAAAATTTTAGCACTACATATGGACTTGACTCTGAGATAGTAGCCTGTTTTGTGAATCATTTGCTACTCATGTTGATATCCCTAAAGAGAAGTGGTTTAAATATCATCCCCCTATTAAACAAGTGGACACATCGAAACATAGATCACCATCTTGTAATAAGTTCTTCATTTACTGAAATAGTACTACTTGTGGTTCCTGTGGGGCAACCGGCTTATGAGATAGCATGGTGGCGGCTCGATTGCTACTGTGTCTAGCTCAAATGAGCTGCTCGTCATCATCCTCTTCTTCAGCACTCGGGTACCCCTGCATGTGAAACAAGCAAAATTGAATGCGTGTGCCATTATCATTCATCTGAAAGGGCCTTTTCTCATGCCCAATCAAAATGAAGAATTCTGTTGCACCCCTGGCCCCAACATAGCTCCGCCACCGGTCACATCCTATGTGTCCTTCCCCCCACCCAAAGTTATTGTCGGGTAGCTCCGGATGTGACATTGTGCTCATGTACACCCTCTTTTGCAACCACAAACTCTATTCTTCATGCATAGTGTGCACTCTTCAAGTTTAACATCAGCGTGAATGAAGATGGCAATTCGGTGGCTAGGCCAGTGCATCGCCTAGGTGTGATGGTTGAGGGAGTCCTGGACTAAGGGGTCCTCGGGCGTCCGGTCTGTTATCCATGGGCCAGACTGATGGGCTGTAAAGACATGAAGACCGAAGACCATACCCGTGTCCGGATTGGACTCTCCTTGGCGTCGAAGGCAAGCTAGGCGGCCAGCTGTAAAGATTCCTTCTTATGTAACCGACCCCATGTAACCCTAGATCTCTCCGGTGTCTATATAAACCGGAGAGCATAGTCTGGATAGAAAACATTCATTACCATATTCATAGGCTAGGCTTTTAGGGTTTAGCCACTAAGATCTCGTGGTAGATCAACTCTTGTAATACTCATATTCATCAAGATCAATCAAGTAGGAAGTAGGGTATTACCTCCATAGAGAGGGCCCGAACCTGGGTAAACATCGTGTCCCCCGTCTCCTGTTACCATCGATCCTAGACGCATAGTTCGGGACCCCCTACCCGAGATCCGCCGGTTTTGACACCGACATTGGTGCTTTCATTGAGAGTTCCACTATGCCATCGTCAAATGGTTTGATGGCCCCTTCAATCGTCGATGATGACGCTGTCCAGGGAAAAACCTTTCTCCCCGGATAGATCTTCGTGTTCGGCGGCTTCGTACTGCAGGCCAACTCGCTTGGCCATCTGGAGAAGATCGACAGCTACACCCCTGGCCATCAGGTTAGATTTGGAAGCTTGAACTGCACCGCGGATACCCGTGGAGACTTGATCTTCGATGGATTCGAGACTACGGTAGTCTTTCCCTTCTCTCCGATGAACATGAGTTAAATCTGTCATCGGATCACACCCGGGAGATGGATCCTGTTGCTGCAACGGCCTCAGAACCGAAGCAGATCGTGCCCTTCGAGGCGACAAAGTCCACGGCGTTGGAGCCGCACACGGACTCGACATCCTACAATATTTGTGTCAATGGAACTCCATACTCGTTTTAGGCCACACGTTCCAGATCAGACGCGCCCGCGAACACCGAGCTGGATCGGTTGTCGATTTTCGAATTTGGCACCGCAGACTTCTTCCAGCACTCACCTTTTGGTGACATACTAAATTCATTAAAGAACTTATCCTTGGAGGAGGACTCACAGCCGAACTATGTTCGGGTCGAGCTAGAGACGAATGACGAGGAATTTTGCTTCCCACCCGCCACCCACTTCATAGCCACTGTCGATGACTTAACCGACGTGCTTGACTATGGCTCCGAAGACATCAACGGTATGGACGATGATGCCGATATGGATCCAGGCCAAGACCCGCCATTCACCGGACGCTGGACGGCTACCTCTTCGTAGGACGTGTACATGGTTGATACACCCAAAGGATCTGCCAATGACAACGAAGAGCCAGATGCGAATAAAACCTCTGAGACGCAGTCCCAGCGTCGACGCCCCAAGCGCCGTTCTAAGCCTCGTCGCTCAAAGGAAGGCAACACCGGCACCGGAGAGAATAGTACTCCAGGCGACGCCGAAAACAATGAAGACCCTATCGGAGCTACATCAGAACAGGAGGAACATGACAACAGGCAAGACACCCCTGACGAACAGGCCCTAGAAGATGACTCGGAGGACGACAAGCCTCGGCAACGAAGAGGAGACAAGCCTCGGCAACGAAGACTTCATCATGCCTGAGGATCCTCTGGAGCAGGAGCGCTTTAAGCTTCAGCTCACAGCCATTGCAAGGAGCCTGAAAAAGAAATAACAGCAGCTTCAAGCTGAACAAGGTCTGCTCGTCGACAGGTGGACTGATGTCCTGACAGCTGAAGAATACGGCCTCAGGTGCCCAACAAAGGGCTACCAGAAACGCAGGCTGCTACCTCAATTCGACAAGGAAGCACCGGATCATACATCTCCCTTGCGTAATGCGGAACGACCACCACGTGGTCGGGACAGGGCGGCCGACCGGCCACCCCGCGGCCGGGATAAAGCGGCAACTCAGGCCGAACAGCAGCCTGCCCCACCATTTCGTAAAAATAGAGACGGAAGAGTTCGGGGTCACACGTACGACCTCCGGCAGATCCTGGACGATAGAGCAAGACATACAAGATCGATCTACGGATCGCGAGGGCGTGCCTCGAGGCACGACGACGGCTACCTATTCAGACGTGATAAATCTAACCACGCCCGGGCCGAATACCGCCGATGGACTCCGTCAGAGCTACACCACGACGCGGCCCGATATAGAGGCGCCGCACACCCTCTCTGCTTCACAGATGAAGCACTGGATCACGAATTACCCGAGGGGTTCAAGCCTGTCAACATTGAATCATACGACGGCACAACCGATCCCGCAGTATGGATCGAGGATTTCATTCTCCATATCCATATGGCTCAAGGAGATGACCTCTACGCCATTAAATACCTCCCACTAAAGCTCAAAGGGCCAACCCGGCACTGGCTTAACAGCCTGCCTGAAAATTCTATCGGCAGCTGGGAGTACTTGGAAGAAGCTTTCCTGGACAACTTCCAGGGAACATATCTCCGGTCACCAGACGCCGATGACTTAAGCCACATAGTTCAACAACCTGGAGAATCAGCCAGAAAATTCTGGACTAGGTTCCTAACCAAAAAGAACCAGATCGTTGACTGTCCGGATGCCGAGGCCTTAGCAGCCTTCAAACACAGCATCCGTGACGAATGTCTAGCACGCCACCTCGGCCAAGAAAAGCCGAAGTGCATGGCAGCCCTCACGACACTCATGACCCGCTTTTGCGCGGGAGAGGACAATTGGCTGGCCCGTAGTAACAACACAGCTAGCGAGATAGGCCCCGCCGAGGCCAAGAATAGCACTAGCAAGCTCCGGCACAATAGACACAAATGACGAAGCAATGGCAACAACACCAATGACACTACGGTCAACGCCAGATTCACTGGCTCCAAGTCCGGCCAACGGAAGAAGCCCTACAACAGGAACAATGAAGGACCTTCCAGCCTGGACCACATACTCGACCGTCCGTCCAAGATACACGGCACCCCGGATAAGCAAGCTAATCATACCAACAGAGATTGTAGGGTTTTCAAGGAGGCTGGCAAGTTAAATGCCGAAAACAAGGAAAAGGGATGACAAAGTGAGGACGATGATGAAGAGCCCCAGCAGCCGAACACTGGGAGGTAGAAGAAATTTCCCCCTCAAGTCAAAACGGTGAACATGATATACGCCATGCACATCCCCAAAAGGGAGCGTAAGCGAGCACTTAGGGACATCTACGCGGTAGAGCTAGTCGCCCCAAAATTCAATCCGTGGTCATCATTCCCGATCACCTTCGATCGCAGGGATCACCCAACAAGTATCCGCCATGGCGGTTCAGCCGCACTAGTCCTCGACCAAATTATTGACGGGTTTCACCTAACACGAGTCCTGATGGACGGTGGTAACAGCCTCAACCTGCTTTATCAGGACACAGTGCGGAAGATGGGCATTAACCCCTCGCGAATCAAACCAACAAAGACTACCTTTAAAGGAGTCATACCAGGCGTAAAGGCCCGCTGTACGGGCTCAATCACGCTGGAAGTGGTCTTCGGCTCTCCAGACAACTTCTGAAGCGAAGAGCTAATCTTCGATATCGTCCCCTTCCGCAGCAGCTATCACGCACTGCTCGGATGAACCGCGTTTGCTAGATTTAACGCAGTGCCACACTACGCTTATCTCAAGCTCAAGATGCCCGGCCCACGCGGCGTCATAACAGTCAATGGCAATACGGAATGCTCCCTCCGAACAGAGGAGCACACCACCACCCTAGCAGCAGAAGTACAGAGCGGCCTTCTCAAGCAGCACCATAGTACGGCTGCCGAGCCCTCGGACATCATTAAGAGGTCCCGGTCTACACTGCAACAGGACGGCGCGGCTCGTCAAGAGCTCGACTAGCAATCCGGCCTCCGTCCCAGTCCCAATGACGTAGTGGCATTCGTACCACGCGTACACAAGTACGCACTCAAAATTCCATGGACATCGACGGAGGCACAAGATAGCCCGGGGTCTACAGTTCGGCCAGACAGATCCCGGACACACATACTTTTACCTTTTTCTTGTTTCAGGTTCCTTTTTCCGCGGGCCTAATCGCAAGTCCTTTAGAAGGATTGGCATACAACGGAGGCAAGCAGCACAGGTGTGTCGGGTAACCTTTATACGTTCTTCTTGACGATATTCAAACTTATTTATCAGGACCCGCACGCTGCGCCCTACTGATCCCAGCATGTTAAATAGCCCGGATACTTCTCACACCATATGTACAAGATACGCCTTAACGTATCCATCCAGTTATAATAAGAATGGTTCGTGGCCCAGTTTCTGTGTTTTCCGCTTCTTACTTCGTTTTATTTCGATCTGCTTACATGCTGCATCGATACTCTTCTGTATGTTTCATATTCGCCAGGGGCTACTTGTCGCCCCACAATACGGCAGCAAAGTCCGAACACTTCTTATATATAAGTTCGGCACCCTGAATTTAGCATTATATGCATTGGCTCCGAATCATGTCTTTGGTCAATAGTTAGGTTGCCCGGCTCCTGTGCTTGCTACCCTATGTTCCGCTCTATCGGCTAGGGTAGTAAAGGGAGAACTACTGCGATTGTGCCCTGGCCTTGACCAGATGAGCACCTCAGTAGAGAAAGCCGAAAACTGGCTGTCATGATACGACGAGAGCCGGTCAGCTATTCGAGGGTTACAAAATCGTTGGAGATTTTTTCCGGGTCATACGAAGGATCGACACTTCCCGATCAGATGCTGATAGCACCCTGGCTTGGACCAGGGGCTGCACACTTGCTTAATTATAAAACTCCTATGGCTAAGTGAGGGCGTTCAAGCCGTACAATCCGATTGCCTTGTTCGTTGCGCTAAACAACTACTCCAAAGGACCGTATAATTGGATCAAGATTGTTTAGAATCCATCCCGAACACCTCCGTACTACCTACGTGAGGGCGGAAGCTAATGACTGGCCAACCCTCAGATTACAACTAACACGGTCGCACAGGAGGAAACAATTTAAAGCATAATAAAATTATTTTACAAACACTGACTTTGTTCCCACAATACGAGGCAAAGGCAACATGAATACATTTATTCAAATACAATGTCCTGCGAACATTGCACCGCCACAAGTCGAGACCCCTCTACGACGTCCGCGAAATATCCGCTCAGGTGTGCGGTGCTCCTTGCCCTCTGGCAGCCCGCTGGCAACCTCAACATCGTTCATCTTCGCCGACCACATCTTGCAGCGAGCGAAAGCCATACGAGCACCTTCAATACAGGCGGAGCGCTTGATGACGTCCAGCCGTGGACAGGCCTCCACCAGACGCCTCACGAGTCCGAAGTAGCTGCCGGGCATAGCTTCGGCTGGCCATAGCCGAATTGTCAAATCCTTCATGGCTACTTCGGCCACCCTGTGTAGCTCCACCAGCTGCTTCAGCTGATCGGTGAAGGACACGGGATGCTCTGGCGTCGCGTACTGCGACCACAATAGCTTCTCCGTAGAACCTCCTCCTTCGGCTCGATAGAACTCTACAGCATCTGATACGCTGCATGGTAGATCCGCAAAAGCCCCTGGGGAACTCCGAACCCGGGTTAGTAAAAGATATTGCTTCTCCGCATACTTGCTTTGCATCTTAAATGCCTTACTCGCCATGATCTTCTTGGCCTCCTGGATCTCCTGGAGGGCGGCCTGGGCCTCATTCCGTGCGGTCTCCGCTCTCTGACGAGCCTTGGTGAGCTCGGCCTCTTGAGCCGATGCATCATTCTCCAAGGTCTCACATTTTTTCACTGCATCCTGGAGCTCCTGCTGAATTTCCTTCACCCGGGCCTCGAGCTTCTTACGGGCGGCTTGTTGCTGGATAGCTTTCTCCTCAGCCTTGCCCAGGGCCTTCCTCAGGGCCTCGACCTCGGTCGCGGCTCCTGCACATATTACAACACTACAGTCAATACACATCGCTTACGCTTTCTGAACATACAGCGAGTCGTTATTCACCTTGCTTCTCCTGGAGCCGAACCCTAACCTCGCCGAGCTCGTTCTCGGTCCGCTCCAGCCTCTGCCTCAATTCAGAGACTTCGGCAGCATGCGAGGTTGCGGCCAATAGCGACGCCTGCTTATGCATACATACTATGTTACTCTCCTACAATAGATCCTCTGTCCGGTTCTTCTAGTCGAACAGTGTCTCAGGGGCTACTGACTACTGGGGTTTTTTTCTCTTTCTATGTCACTTACCTCGAAACCTGTCAACAGGTTGCTGCAGGCCTCGTTTAGTCCACTCTTGGCGGACTGAACCTTCTCAATCACCGCGCCCATAAGGACGCGGTGCTCTTCCATAACGGAGGCGCCTCGTGATGACCCACAGGTATAGGTGATCTATCGTAGTCCTTTCGATAAGTAAGAGTGTCGAACCCAACGAGGAGCAGAAGGAAATGATAAGCGGTTTTCAGCAAGGTATTCTCTGCAAGCACTGAAATTATAGGTAACAGATAGTTTTGTGATAGGATAATTGGTAACGAGCAACAAGTAACAAAAGTAAATAAAGTGCATCAAGGTGGCCCAATCCTTTTTGTAGCAAAGGAGAAGCTTGGACAAACTCTTATATAGAGAAAAGCGCTCTCGAGGACACATGGGAATTATCGTCAAGCTAGTTTTCATCACGTTCATATGATTCGCGTTCGGTACTTTGATAATTTGATATGTGGGTGGACCGGTGCTTGGGTGCTGTCCTTACTTGAACAAGCATCCCACTTATGATTAACCTCTATTTCAGGCATCCGCAACTACAACAAAAGTATTAAGGTAAACCTATCCATAGCATGAAACATATGGATCCAAATCAGCCCCTTACGAAGCAACGCATAAACTAGGGTTTAAGCTTCTATCACTCTAGCAACCCATCATCTACTTATTACTTCCAAATGCCTTCCTCTAGGCCCAAATAGTGTTATGTAGTCGACGTTCACATAACACCACTAGAGGATAGACAACATACATCTCATCAAAATATCGAACGAATACCAAATTCACATGACTACTAATAGCAAGACTTCTCCCATGTCCTCAGGAACAAACGTAACTACTCACAAACATATTCATGTTCATAATCAGAGGAGTATTAATGTGCATATAGGATCTGAACATATGATCTTCCACCAAATAAACCAACTAGCATCAACTACAAGGAGTAATCAACACTACTAGCAACCTACAAGTACCAATCCCAGACTTAGAGATGAGAATTGGATACAAGAGATGAACTAGGGTTTGAGAGGAGATGGTGCTGGTGAAGATGTTGATGGAGATTGCCCTCTCCCGATGAGACGAGCGTTGGTGATGACGATGGCGATGATTTCCCCCTCCCGGAGGGAAGTGTCCCCGGCAGAACAGCTCTGCCGGAGCCCTAGATTGGTTCCGCCAAGGTTCCGCCTCGTGGCGGTGGAGTCTCGTCCCGAAAGCTTGCTTGTCATTTTACTTCGGACGAAAGACTTCATATAGCAGAAGATGGCCACCGAAGGGCCAACAGGGGGCCCACGAGGCAGGGGGCGCACCCAGGGGGGTAGGGCGCGCCCCCCACCCTCGTGGACAGGTGGAGGCCCCCCTGACGTATTTCTTCCACTCAGCATTTTTTATTATTTCCAAAAATAACTTTTGTGGAGTTCCAGGACTTTTGGAGTTGTGCAGAATAGGTCTCTAATATTTGCTCCTTTTCCAGCCCAGAATTCCAGCTGCCGGCATTCTCCTTCCTTTTGTAAACCTTGTAAAATAAGAGAGAATAGGCATAAGTATTGTGACATAATGTGTAATAACAGCCCATGATGCAATAAATATCGATATAAAAGCATGATGCAAAATGGACGTATCAACTCCCCCAAGCTTAGACCTCGCTTGTCCTCAAGCGGAAGCCGATAACGATAAAAATGTCCACATGTTTAGAGGTAGAGGTGTCGATAAAATAAAATACGGACATGAGGGCATCATGATTATTCTCATGACAACAACATATATGAATAATGTCATATCATTTCTTATGCTCAAGTAATAATCTATTCACAATGAAAAGTATGAATCAGAAACTTTATTGAGAACTAACAAACTATAGTCTCAGTCATTGAGGCAATTGCAATTTATCATAACATCAGAAAGAGTCTATGTCAGAGCTTTCTAGCAAGTCCACATACTCAACTATCATTTAGTCTTTCATAATTGCTAACACTCATGCAATACTTGTGGTTACGGAGTTTTAACCGGACACAGAGAAAGATAGGGGCTTATAGTTTCACCTCCCAACCTTTTACCTCAAGGGTAATGTCAACAATAATAGTTCATGCTAACTTACATCCAATTAGATATATTTATTAGGATCTTTCCAACACACTGTCCTTGCCAAAGGATAAAATGTAAAAAGAAAAGGTGAAGATCACCATGACTCTTGCATAAGGTAGAAGGTAATAATAAAAGATAGGCCCTTCGCATAGGGAAGCAGAGGTTGCCATGCGCTTTCAAGGTTGGATGCACAAAATCTTAATGCGAAAGAACGTCACTTTATATTGCCACTTGTGATATGAACCTTTATTATGCAGTCCGTCACTTTTATTTCTTCCACATCACAAGTCGTATAAAGATTATTTCCTCCACACCAATCAATCATACATATTTAGAGAGCAATTTTTATTGCTTGCACTGATGACAACTTACTTGAAGGATCTTACTCAATCCATAGGTAGGTATGGTGGACTCTTATGGCAAAACTGGGTTTAGGGGTATTTGGAAGCACAAGTAGTATCTCTACTTGGTGCAAAGAATTTGGCTAGCATGAGGGGGAAAGGAAAGCTCAACATGTTGGATGATCCATGACAATATACTTTATCTCAGATATAAGAAAACATAACCCATTACGTTGTCTTCCTTGTCCAACATCAACTCTTTAGCATATCATATTTTAATGAGTGCTCCCAATCATAAAAGATGTCCAAGATAGTATATTTATATGTGAAACCTCTCTTTCTTTATTACTTCCTATTAATTGCAACGACGACCAAAGCTATGTTTGTCAACTCTCAACAATTTTTAATCATCATACTCTTTCTATGTGAAGTCATTACTCTCAATAAGATCAATATGATCTCTTTGTTTCTTTTTCTTTCTTTTATTCACTCAAGATCATAGCTAGATAATCAAGCTCTTGACTCAACACTAATCTTTATTATATATAGCTCACAGACTCGATTACATAGAGGAATCACAAAGCAAAACTCAAAACTAGACCATACCAAAACTTTTATTCTACTAGATCAAGATACTACTAATAGGATCGAACTAAGAAAAACGGAAAAGATAGGAGATGTGGTGGTGATACGATACCGGGGCATCTCCCCCAAGCTTGGTAGTTGCCAAGGGGAGTGCCCATACCCATGTGATTATGTCTCCTTTGCTGGTGAAGAAGGTGGAGGTGATGATGGATAGTCGCACATCGAGCGTAAGAGGTCCTCCAACTTGCGGATAATGCCCTTGAGTGCAACGATATGCTCCTTCAACAAAATATTTTCACGTGTGAGATACTTGTTTTGAATACGAGCTAACTCAATCATCTTGAAAGCTTCGATCTCAGTTGGGGTAAGAAGATTGTGATCAAGTTGAAGGTTGTCTTCAGGAGCTTGGTCCTCCGTGGCCTTCTTGATCCCTTCATCCTTGTTGATCTCCTTGGTTCTTCCCTCTTCAGCTCTATCTTCATTAGCCAAGCATCGTTGTCACCATTGTTGGAGGTGGGGGACGACATGATGCCTGGCTTTGACAACGCTGAAAGAAAACAGCTCGAAACAAGAACAGAGGACAATTGCGTGATACGGGAGTCAAAACCTTCGGGAGATTATATAATGAATTTTTACCGACCAAAATACGTATCGTGCAAGAAAACGGAGTCCGGAGAGCGCACGAGGTGCCCACGAGGTAGGGGGCGCACCCTCACCCTCGTGGAGACCTCATGTCCTTCCCGGACTGCTTCTTATTTTTCTCTTTTTCTAAATATTCCAAAACGGAGAAAAATCGCCATTAGAACTGTTTTGGAGTCGGTTTACTTACCGTACCACATACCTACTCCTTTTCGGAGTCTGAAACTTTCCGGAAAGTGTCCCTTATGTATTCCTCTGCGGTTACGGTTTCAATAACATTGGTTTCAACATTCATAGGATTACCTGAGATATAATGTTTGATTCTTTGACCGTTCACCACCTTCGGATTTGTGCCTTCGAAGTTATTGATTTTTATGGCACCGGAACGATAGACCTCCTCGATAACGTAAGGGCCTTTCCACTTGGAGAGAAGTTTTCCTGCAAAAAATCTTAAACGAGAGTTGTATAGAAATACATAATCACCTACATTAAACTCACGTTTTTGTATCCTTTTGTCATGCCATCTTTTAACTTTTTCTTTAAACAATTTGGCATTCTCATAAGCTTGGGTTCTCCATTCATCAAGTGAGCTAATATCAAATAACCTCTTCTCACCGGCAAGTTTGAAATCATAATTGAGTTCTTTAATAGCCCAATAAGCCATATGTTCTAGTTCGAGAGGTAATTGACATGCTTTTCCATAAACCATTTTATAGGGAGACATACCCATAGGATTTTTATATGCGGTTCTATAGGCCCATAATGCATCATCAAGTTTCTTGGACCAATTCCTTCTAGATCTATTAACAGTCTTTTGCAAAACTAATTTGAGCTCTCTATTGCTCAATTCTACTTGACCACTAGACCGTGGGTGATAGGGACATGCAATTCTATGATTAACATCATATTTAGCAAGCATTTTTCGGAAAGCACCATGAATAAAATGTGAACCACCATCAGTCATTAAATATCTAGGGCCTCCAAACCTCGAAAAAATAACTTCTTTAAGCATTTTAATAAAAGTGTTATGATCAGCACTACTGGTTGGAAGAGCTTCTACCCACTTAGTAACGTAATCAACAGCAACTAAAATATGTGTGTATCGATTAGAGGCAGGAAAAGGTCCCATATAATCGAAGCCCCAAACATCAAATGGTTCCATAACAAGTCAATAATTCATAGGCATTTCTTGACGTCTACTAACCTTACCAATTCTTTGACATTCATCACAAGATAAGACAAACTTACGGGCATCCTTGAAGAGAGTAGGCCAATAAAAACCGAATTGCAATACCTTATGTGCAGTTCTATCTCCAGCGTGGTGTCCTCCATAAGCCTCGGAATGACACTTGCGTAGGATCTGTTCATGTTCATGCTCAGGTACACAATGTCTAATAACACCATCTACTCCTTCTTTATAAAGATGTGGGTCATCCCAGAAGTAATGTCTTAAATCATAGAAAAACTTTTTCTTTTGCTGGTATGTGAAACTAGGTGGTATGAATTTAGCAACGATGTAATTAGCATAATCTGCATACCATGGAACAGTACGAGAAGCATTTATGACATTTAATTGCTCATCAGGAAAGCTATCATCAATAGGTAGTGGGTCATCAAGAACATTTTCTAACCTAGACAAGTTGTCTACAACGGGGTTCTCAGCTCCCTTTCTATCAATAATATGCAAATCAAATTCTTGTAACAAGAGAACCCATCTAATAAGTCTAGGTTTAGCATCTTTCTTTTCCATAAGATATTTAATAGCAGCATGATCAGTATGAATAGTTACTTTAGAATCAACAATATAAGGTCTGAACTTATCACAAGCAAATACAACTGCTAAGAATTCTTTTTCAGTAGTAGCATAATTTCTCTGAGCATTGTCTAGAGTTTTGCTAGCATATTGGATAACATTTAATTTCTTATCAACTCTTTGACCTAGAACAACACCTACAGCATAATCACTAGCATCACACATAATTTCAAAAGGTAAATTCCAATCAGGTGGCTGAACGATAGGTGCAGAGATCAATACTTTCTTAAGTATTTCAAATGCTTCTACACAATCATCATCAAAGACAAATGGTATATCCTTTTGTAACAAATTAGCCAGAGGCCGAGAAATTTTTGAGAAGTCCTTAATGAACCTCCTATAAAAACCGGCATGACCAAGGAAACTTCTTATACCTTTGATGTCCTTGGGACATGGCATCTTTTCAATAGCATCAACCTTGGCTTTATCAACTTCAATACCTCTTTCAGAAACTTTATGCCCCAAGACAATACCTTCATTAACCATAAAGTGGCACTTTTCCCAATTCAAGACAAGATTAGTTTCTTCACATCTCTGCAAAACTCGATCAAGGTTGCTCAAGCAATCATCAAAAGAGGATCCATAAACGGAGAAATCGTCCATGAAAACCTCACAAATCCTTTCACAAAAGTCAGAGAATATACCCATCATGCATCTTTGAAAGGCAGCAGGTGCATTACATAAACCAAAAGGCATACGTCTATGAGAAAAAGTACCGACAGGGCAAGTAAAAGTGGTCTTCGATTGATCATCGGCTGACATAGGTATTTGAGAGAAACCAGAATAACCATCTAGAAAGCAAAAATGTGTATGTTTGGATAATCTTTCTAGCATTTGATCGATAAAAGGTAAGGGGTAATGATCCTTTTTAGTAGCTTTATTTAATTTGCGGAAATCGATTACCATCCTATAACCTGTAATAATTCTTTGCGGGATCAATTCATCTTTATCATTAGGAACGACAGTAAAACCTCCGTTCTTAGGGACACAATGGACAGGACTTACCCACTGACTATCAGCAACGGGATAAATTATACCTGCCTCGAGGAGCTTTAGTATTTCCTTTCTTACCACTTCTTTCATCTTAGGATTCAGCTGTCGTTGGTGATCACGAACTGGTTTGGCATCTTTCTCCAAATTTATTTTATGTTGGTATAGAGTGGGACTAATGCCCTTAAGATCATCAAGAGTATATCCAATAGCAGAACAGTGCTTCTTCAGAGTTCTCAGTAATCTCCCTTCTTCATGCTCTAAAAGGTTAGCACTAATAATAACAGGATATATCTTCTTTTCATCAAGATAAGCATATTTAAGAGTATTAGGTAATGGTTTAAGCTCAAACACGGGATCACCCTTGGGTGAAGGAGGATCCCCTAGGATTTCAATAGGCAAATTGTGTTTCAGGATAGGTTCCTGTTTAAACAATACTTCATCTATTTCCCTTCTTTCATTCATAAACATATCATTTTCATGGTCTAGCAAATATTGTTCTAAAGGATCACTTGGAGGTAAGGCAATAGAAGCAAGACCAATAATTTCATCCTTACTAGGCAATTCCTCTTCACGGTGTTGTCTACTAAATTTAGAGAAATTAAACTCATGAGACATATCACCCAAGCCAATAACAATGACATCCTTTTCGCAGTCTATCCTAGCATTAACTGTGTTCAAGAAGGGTCTACCAAAAATAATGGGACAAAAGCTATCTTGTGGGGAACCAAGAACAAGAAAATCAGCAGGATATTTAGTTTTCCCACACAAGACTTCAACATCTCTAACAATTCCCATTGGGTAAATAGTATCTCTATTGGCAAGTTTAATTGTGACATCAATTTCTTCTAACTCACTAGGTGCAATATCATGCATAATTTCTTTGTATAAGTCAATAGGTATTGCACTAGCACTAGCACCCATATCACATAAGCCATGATAACAATGATCTCCTATTTTAACAGAAATAGCAGGCATGCCTACCACCGGTCTATGTTTATCTTTAGCACAAGGTTTAGCAATTCTAGCAGTCTCTTCACAGAAATAAATAACATGCCCATCAATATTATCAGCCAATAGATCTGTAACAATAGCAACATTAGGTTCAACTTTAACTTCCTCAGGAGGTGTATAGGTTCTAATATTGCTTTTACGAACCATAGTTGAAGCTTTAGCATGATCCTTTATTCTAACAGGAAAAGGTGGTTTTTCAACATAAGCGGTAGGAACAATAGGATCATTATAAGTGTAGTCTTTTTTTCAACTTTAATAGGTGAAGCTAATTTTACTTCTATGGGAGGATGATATTTAAACCACTTCTCCCTAGGGAGATCAACGTGAGCAGCAAAAGATTCACAAAAGGAAGCTACTATCTCAGAGTAAAGTCCATATTTAGTGCTAAATTTACGGAAAACATCGGTATCCATAAAAGATTTAACACAATCAAACTTAGGTGTCATACCTGACTCCTTACCTTCGTCGAGATCCCAATCTTCAGAGTTGTGGTTAATTCTTTCCAATAAATCCCATTTGAATTCAATAGTCTTCATCATAAAAGAGCCAGCACAAGAAGTATCGAGCATGGTGCGATTGTTATCAGAAAGCCGAGCATAAAAAATTTGGATAATTATTTCTCTTGGGAGCTCATGATTGGGGCATGAATATAACATTGATTTAATCCTCCCCCACACTTGAGCGATGCTTTCTCCTTCGCGAGGCCAAAAATTATATATATAATTGCGATCACAATGAACAAGATGCATAGGATAAAACTTCTGATGAAATTCCAATTTCAATCATTTGTAGTTCCATGACCCCGTATCATCACATAGCCTATACCATGTCAATGCATCTCCCTTCAAAGATAAAGGGGAGACCTTCTTCTTAACAACATCATCGGGTATACCTACAAGCTTAAATAATCCTCAAACTTCATCCACATAGATTAGGTGCTCATCAGGATGCATTGTTCCATCTCCTGCAAAAGGATTAGCTAGCAGTTTTTCTAACATACCCGAAGGAATTTCAAAGTAGAAATTTTCATTTTCAGTAGGTTGAGGAGCAACTCTTTTCTCTACTGGTCGGGGTGAAGATACCTCGAACAAGCCCCTCAGAGGATTACTTTCCATAATACAAGTGACAGTAAATTTCAGCACACTATATAAATTTTTCCTTACCAAATTCCACCTACCAAAGGCGCTTCACTCCCCGGCAACGGCGCCAGAAAAGAGTCTTGATGACCCACAAGTATAGGGGATCTATCGTAATCCTTTCGATAAGTAAGAGTGTCGAACCCAACGAGGAGCAGAAGGAAATGATAAGCGGTTTTCAGCATGGTATTCTCTGCAAGCACTGAAATTATAGGTAATAGATAGTTTTGTGATAGGATAATTGGTAACGAGCAACAAGTAACAAAAGTAAATAAAGTGCAGCAAGGTGGACCAATCCTTTTTGTAGCAAAGGACAAGCCAGGACAACCTCTTATATAGAGAAAAGCGCTCCCGAGGACACATGGGAATTATCTTCAAGCTAGTTTTCATCACGTTCATATGATTCACGTTAGGTACTTTGATAATTTGATATGTGGGTGGACCGGTGCTTGGGTGCTGTCCTTACTTGAACAAGCATCCCACTTATGATTAACCTCTATTGCAAGCATCCGCAACTACAACAAAAGTATTAAGGTAAAACTAACCATAGCATGAAACATATGGATCCAAATCAGCCCCTTACGAAGCAACGCATAAACTAGGGTTTAAGCTTCTGTCACTCTAGCAACCCATCATCTACTTATTACTTCCCAATACCTTCCTCTAGGCCCAAATAATGGTGAAGTGTTATGTAGTCGACGTTCACATAACACCACTAGAGGATAGACAACATACATCTCATCAAAATATCGAACGAATACCAAATTCACATGACTACTAATAGCAAGACTTCTCCCATGTCCTCAGGAACAAACGTAACTACTCACAAAGCATATTCATGTTCATAATCAGAGGAGTATTAATGTGCATATAGGATCTGAACATATGATCTTCCACCAAATAAACCAACTAGCATCAACTACAAGGAGTAGTCAACACTACTAGCAACCTACAGGTACCAATCCCAGACTTAGAGACGAGAATTGGATACAAGAGATGAACTAGGGTTTGAGAGGAGATGGTGCTGTGAAGATGTTGATGGAGATTGCCCTCTCCCGATGAGAGGAGCGTTAGTGATGACGATGGCGATGATTTCCCCCTCCCGGAGGGAAGTGTCCCCGGCAGAACAGCTCTGCCGGAGCCCTAGATTGGTTCCGCCAAGGTTCCGCCTCGTGGCGGCGGAGTCTCGTCCCGAAAGCTTGCTTGTCATTTTTCTTCGGACGAAAGACTTCATACAGCAGAAGATGTCCACCGGAGGGCCAACAGGGGGCCCATGAGGCAGGGGGCGCGCCCAGGGGGGTAGGGCGCGCCCCCACCCTCATGGATAGGTGGAGGCCCCCCTGACGTATTTCTCCACTCAGTGTTTTTTATTATTTCCAAAAATAACTTTCGTGGAGTTTCAGGACTTTTGGAGTTGTGCAGAATAGGTCTCTAATATTTGCTCCTTTTCTAGCTGAGAATTCCAGCTGCCGGTATTCTCCCTCCTTATGTAATCCTTGTAAAATAAGAGAGAATAGGCATAAGTATTGTGACATAATGTGTAATAACAGCCCATAATGCAACAAATATCGATATAAAAGCATGATGCAATGGACGTATCACCTCGCAACGCCTCCATCAGGTTGTCCGGCGCCCCTGGATGGACAGGGATCACTGGCGGAAGCGGCGCACCCCCTCCTTCAAAGGGCTGCACGCCTGACCCCGAAGCCATATGGGTCTCCGGAATCGTATTCGGCTGAGGGACAAACTGGATGTGGCCCTCTTCGCCAGTTCTCATGGGGATCGTCTCCTCCATGTGTCCGGCAGTGGAGGCTTCGCCTCGTGGCGCCTCCCCGACAGCCTCCTGGGCTCCTCCCCGGTTCGGATCGGCCCACCGGGACAACACTTCGGTGTCGTCCCGGGCCCCGGGAGAGTAAGCAGGTGGTGGCGACTGGCTCGCCATCTCCGACGGAGCGAACGAACCTCCAGACGAGGATCGCTGGATTAGGTTGCGGGCCGGACTACAATAGTACAGTTAACCATATCAAGATAATGGAGAGAAAGGGCTGGATGTGCGCACGAGCGAGCCCTGTCACTTACGATGTGGCCTGGGGCTTAGTGCGGGGGCGTTGTTCTGGACTACTGTCAACGTGCCACGCGGTGTTGACCGCTGGGGCGCCCTTCCCCTTTTTGGGTGCTTTCGCCTCCGGATGTGCCGAGGCCGCCCTCTTCTTCTTCTTCTCCTCGGGAGGAGGGTTGTTTTCCTCCTCCTCCTCCTCCTCCTCGTTGTTGTCCTCAGGAATGGAAGAATGCGCCTCGTCTTCGGACATCGCGTCCGAACTACCCTTGCGATGGGGGGCCACTCTTGGCCCCCTTGGCCTTCTTCTTGGCCTTCTTCTCCGGCGCCTTGTATGGCGCCGGCACCAGCATCTCCACTAGGCGCGGGATGACCGGTTCTTTGGGCAGCGGAGCCGGACACTGGATTCGCTTCGCCCTCTCCACCCAGTCCTATAGGGACCATAATAAAAGCTCAGACGCCACCTTCGAAACAATGAGGTTGGGGATACGTCGGAAATGACATACCTTGCTGGCGGGGTGTGTACAATCGTGGCCACAGTCTGAATCCGTGGCCGATGGCTTCTCGTTGCCCTTGAAAAGCAACTTCCAGGCACCTTCGTGGGTAGTCTCGAAGAGCCTCACCAAGGTCTGGTGCTTCTTCGAATTGAACTCCCACAAAGGGCGGCTTCGGTGATGGCACGGAAGGATCTGGCGGACTAGCATCACCTAGGTGACGTCAACGAGCTTGACGTTCTTGGTCACCATACTTTGAACGCGTGTCTGCAGCGCTATCAGCTCGTCAGGTGAACACCAGTGCGGAGTCTTCTTGACCCAGGAGGTGAGTCGCATGGGAGCGCTGGAGCGGAATTCGGCAACCGTGGTCCAGGTGGTGCCGCGAGGTTCTGTGATGTAGAACCACTGCTTCTGCCATTCCTTTACTGTCTCCACAAAAGTACCTTTGGGCCAGGAGACGTTGGATAGCTTGCTCACCATGGCTCCCCCGCACTCCGCGTGCTTGCCGTCCACCACCTTCGGCTTCATGTTGAAGACTTTGAGCCACAGCCCGAAGTGGGGATGGATGCGGAGGAAGTCCTCGCACACGACGATAAATGCCGAGATGTTAAGGAAGGAATTCGGGGACAGATCATGGAAATCTATCCCGTAATAATACATCAACCCGCGGACGAAAGGGTGGACTGGGAACCCCAGCCTGCGGAAGAAATGAGGAAGGAATACTACCCTCTCGTCGGGCTCCGGCATTGGGACGATTTCTCCCTCGGCCGGCAAGCAGTGGGCTATTCCCTTCGCCAGATATCCGGCCGCTCGGAGCTCAGTAATGTCCTCCTCCTTGACAGAGGAGACCATCCACTTGCCCTGACCACCGGATCCGGACATGGTTGCTTGAGTGGAAAGGAGATGAGAACTTGGGCGCTGGAGCTCAAGATCGGGAAGGCAGAGACAGAGAGAAAGCGTGAGAAGAGGAAGAGGGGATCCTTATCCTCTTATAAAGGCAGCAAACATTAAACGCCTCCTCGCTCGCCTTAAGATTCGCCTATTCCTAAGGACTGTGCAAATGGCACGGTTGGGTTACCCATGCCCGCATTAATGAGAATCCCGCAATAAGGGGACACGATCTCTACTTCGACAAGACATGCCAATAGCAACCGCGTCTCGAGACGTGGGATGGCAGAAGAAAAATGGTTCAAAATTATAACCGGACAGACGCAATGCCGCGTTGTAAAGAAACTATCAACATATTAGATCCGTGCAAATATTATATTCTCTCTGCGGTTGTGTGTGGTGTATGACAGGTCCGGATACAATCATCATGTCCGAAGACTATCTTGGAGTTCATAAAAAAGGGGAACCCGCCTTGCAATGCCGAAGACAATCTGCGTGCCGGACTCCTCGTCATTGAAGCCAGGTTCAGGGGCTATTGAGGGAGTCCTGGACTAACGGGTCCTCGGGCGTCCGGTCTGTTATCCATGGGCCGGACTAATGGGCTGTAAAGACATGAAGACCGAAGACCATACTCGTGTCCGGATTGGACTCTCCTTGGCGTGGAAGGCAAGCTAGGCGGCCAGCTGTGAAGATTCCTTCTTATGTAACCGACCCCATGTAACCCTAGATCTCTCTGGTGTCTATATAAACCGGAGAGGATAGTCCGGATAGGACACATTCATTACCATATTCATAGGCTAGGCTTTTAGGGTTTAGCCACTACGATCTCGTGGTAGATCAACTCTTGTAATACTCATATTCATCAAGATCAATCAAGGAGGAAGTAGCGTATTACCTCCATAGAGAGAGCCTGAACCTCATCGTGTCCCCCGTCTCCTGTTACCATCGATCCTAGATGCACAGTTCGGGACCCCCTACCCGAGATCCGCCGGTTTTGACACCGACAATGGTCGACACAATATTTTTTTTTAACTATGTGGAAGCTAGCAATAGCGATGGAGGTCTTGCCGGCAAGCAACTACCATAACAGTTGGCGAGGCTCAAGACGAGGCCCATCTGTATGCTGAGCTATTCGGATGCGGATTGGGCCAGTTTTCGATCACTTATTTGGGGATACCGATACATTATCGGAGACTCACAAATGCTGAATGAAAACACGTCGAGGAGAGACTACAAAAAATACTTAGCAGTTAGAAAGGTAAATTGCTATCTCTGGGTGGAAGGTTGGTCCTCGTAGATTCAGTACTAAGTAACATGGTACTATATATGATTTTCTTCTTCCAATTGCACTCACACTAGCAACCAAGTCACATAAACCATGATAGCAATGATCTCCAATTTTAACTGAGATAATAGGCATGCCAACTATGGGTCTATGTTTATCTTTTTATCAGGTTTGGCAATTCTAGCAGCTTCATCACAAAAGTAAATAACATGCCGAGCCTGGCGGATGAGAAGCAAATGCTTAGGAACAAAACCAAAACAAGAAGAAACTCTGAATACTTCTCCACAAAACTCTCTGAAACTTCTCCCCCATTGGCCAGTATAAGGGTGATCAACGTAACAATGTTACTCACGGGAAGTAACAATGTTTCGTTATGGATCAACGAAACAATGCTATTCTCGGGATGTAACAATGTTCCATGAAATATAACATTGTTGTGTTACGGATCAACGAAACAATGTTATTCTCGGGATGTAACAATGTTTCGTGAAATATACATTGTTATGTTTCCCTGAACATTGTTACTTCCCGTTACATAACAATGTTATTCTTGGGAAGTAACAATGTTCCGAGAAATATAACATTGTTTTGTTCCAGGAACATTGTTACTTCCCGTTTTAAGTAATATGATTAATTGAACTTTAATTTATCATGAACTTAGTATCTGATAGTATTTTGCATGTCTATGTTGTTGTAGATAGATGGCCCGTGTTGTTGTTCCGTTGAATTTTAATTCGTTCCTAGAGAAAGCTAAGTTCAAAGATGATGGTAGCAATTACACGGACTGGGTCCGTAACTTGAGGATTATCCTCATTGCTGCACAGAAGAATTACGTCCTGGAAGCACCGCTAGGTGACAAACCCACTGCAGGAGCAACGCCAGATGTTATGAATGTCTGGCAGAGCAAAGCTGATGACTACTCGATAGTTCAGTGTGCCATGCTTTACGGCTTAGAACCGGGACTTCAATGACGTTTTGAACATCATGGAGCATATGAGATGGTCCAGGAGTTGAAGTTAATATTTCAAGCAAATGCTCGGATTGAGAGATATGAAGTCTCCAATAAGTTCTACAGTTGCAAAATGGAGGAGAATAGTTCTGTCAGTGAGCATATACTCAAAATGTCTGGGTACCACAACCACTTGATTCAACTGGGAGTTGATCTTCCTGATGATAGTGTCATTGACAGAGTTCTTCAATCACTGCCACCAAGCTACAAGAGCTTCGTGATGAACTATAATATGCAAGGGATGGATAAGACAATTCCTGAGCTCTTCGCAATACTAAAGGCTGCGGAGGTAGAAATCAAGAAGGAGCACCAAGTGTTGATGGTCAACAAGACCACCAGTTTCAAGAAAAAGGGTAAAGGGAAGAAGGGGAACTTCAACAAGAACAGCAAGCAAGTTGCTGCTCAAGTGAAGAAGCCCAAGTCTGGACCTAAGTCTAAGACTGAGTGCTTCTACTGCAAAGGGACTGGTCACTGGAAGCGCCTTCTTCTCCGCCAAATACTTGGGGCAGTTCCGCTTCGAGTGACGAGTCCCTTTGCAGTTGAAGCACTTAGTCTCAAGCTTAGGTCCAGACTTGGGCTTTGTTCACTTGAGCAGCAACTTGATTGTTGTTCTTCTTGAAGTTCCCCTTCTTCCCTTTACCCTTTTTCTTGAAACTCGTGGTCTTGTTGACCATCAACACTTGATGCTCCTTCTTGATTTCTACCTCCGCAGCTTTGAGCATTGTGAAGAGCTCGGGAATTGTCTTATCCATCCCTTGCATATTATAGTTCATCACGAAGCTCTTGTAGCTTGGTGGCAGTGATTGAAGAACTCTGTCAATGACACTATCATTAGGAAGATTAACTCCCAGTTGAATCAAGTGGTTGTGGTACCCAGACATTTTGAGTATATGCTCACTGACAGAACTATTCTCCTCCATTTTGCAGCTGTAGAACTTATTGGAGACTTCATATCTCTCAATCCGTGCATTTGCTTGAAATATTAACTTCAACTCCTGGAACATCTCATATGCTCCATGACGTTCAAAACGTCATTGAAGTCCCGGTTCTAAGCCGTAAAGAATGGCACACTGAACTATCAAGTAGTCATCAGCTTTGCTCTGCCAGACATTCATAACATCTGGCGTTGCTCCTGCAGCGGGTTTGTCACCTAGCGGTGCTTCCAGGACGTAATTCTTCTGTGCAGCAATGAGGATAATCCTCAAGTTACGAACCCAGTCCGTGTAATTGCTACCATCATCTTTGAACTTAGCTTTCTCTAGGAACGCATTAAAATTCAACGGAACAACAACACGGGCCATCTATCTACAACAACATAGACATGCAAAATACTATCAGATACTAAGTTCATGATAAATTAAAGTTCAATTAATCATATTACTTAAGATCTCCCACTTAGATAGACATCTCTCTAATCATCTAAGTGATCACGTGATCCATATCAACTAAACCATGTCCGATCATCACGTGAGAAGGATAGTTTTCAATGGTGAACATCACTATGTTGATCATATCTGCTATATGATTCACACTCGACCTTTCGGTCTCAGTGTTCCGAGGCCATATCTGCATATGCTAGGCTCGTCAAGTTTAACCCGAGTATTCTGCATGTGCAAAACTGGCTTGCACCCGTTGTATGTGAACATAGAGCTTATCACACCCGATCATCACGTGGTGTCTCGGCATGACGAACTGTAGCAACGGTGCATGCTCAGGGAGAACACTTATACCTTGAAATTTAGTGAGAGATCATCTTATAGTGCTACCGTCGAACTAAGCAAAATAAGATGCATAAAGGGTAAACATCACATGCAATCAATATAAGTGATATGATATGGCCATCATCATCTTCTACCTTTGATCTCCATCTCCAAAGCACCGTCATGATCACCATCGTCACTGGCTTGACACCTTGATCTCCATCGAAGCATCGTTGTCGTCTCGCCAACTATTGCTTCTACGAATATCGCTACCGCTTAGTGATAAAGTAAAGCAATTACATGGCGATTGCATTTCATACAATAAAGCGACAACCATATGGCTCCTGCTAGTTGTCGATAACTCTGTTACAAAACATGATCATCTCATACAATAAAATTTAACATCATGTCTTGACCATATCACATCACAACATGCCCTGCAAAAACAATTTAGACGTCCTCTACTTTGTTGTTGCAAGTTTTACGTGGCTGCTACGGGCTGGGTAAGAACCGTTCTTACCTACGCATCAAAAACCACAACGATTTTTCGTCAAGTGTGCTGTTTTAACCTTCAACAAGGACCGGGCGTAGTCACACTCGATTCAACTAGAGTTGGAGAAACTGACTCCCACTAGCCACCTGTGTGCGAACCACGTTGGTAGAACCAGTCTCGCGTAAGCGTCTGCATAATGTCGGTCTGAGCCGCTTCATCCAACAATACCGCCGAATCAAAGTATGACATGCTGGTAAGCAGTATGACTATTATCACCCACAACTCTTTGTGTTCTACTCATGCATATAACATCTACGCATAGACCTGGCTCAGATGCCACTATTGGGGAACGCAGTAATTTCAAAAAAAATCCTACGCACATGCAAGATCTATCATGGTGATGCATGGCAACGAGAGGGGAGAGTGTAGTCCACGTACCCTCGTAGACCGTAAGCGAAAGCGTTATAACAACGCGGTTGATGTAGTCGTACGTCTTCATGATCCGACCGATCCTAGCACCGAAAGTACGGCACCTCCGTCATCTGCACACGTTCGGCTCTCGGTGACGTCCCACGAACTCTCGATCCAGCTGAGTGTCGAGGGAGAGCTTCGTCAGCACGATGGCGTGATGACCGTGATGATGAAGTTACCGACGTAGGGCTTCACCTAAGCACTACAACTATATGACCGAGGTGGAATCTGTGGAGGGGGGCACCGCACACGGCTAAGACAACTATGAACTTGTGTGTCTATGGGGTGCCCCCTCCCTGGTATATAAAGGAGGGAGAGGGGAGGCCAGTCGGCCTCTCTAGGCGCGCCAAGGGGGGAGGAGTCCTCCTCCTAGTGGGAGTAGCACTACTGGAATCGGGGAGTTTGCCATCTGCCAGTTCTTTGCCGTCTGCTTGCAGACGGCAAAGAAGGTCTTTGCCATCAGCTACCAAACAACAGACGGCAAAGAATTGGCAGACGGCAAAGAAGGTCTTTGTCATCTGTTATTTCTTTGTCGTCTGCTGGCAGATGGCAAAGAATCTTTGCCATCTGCCAGCGGACGGCAAAGAAGTGCCAGCCGACGGCAAAGAAGTGCCCGCGGACGGCAAAGAGGGGGGCTATCTTCGGATCTGACCAGTGGATCTCATTTTCCCCCGATGGGCCGAAAGAAGCGCATCCCCCCACGAAACCCTACTCCGCCCCCACATCCGCCCGCCGGCGCCCTCCTCCGCCTCGCCGATGCGCTGGGGTCGCCGCTCCTCCTCCGCGCCCACGGCACCGTCCACTCCCGCGCCGTCGCCGTCCTCACCGACCCCACCGCCCGCGCACGCCACCACCAGGCCACCCTCCTCGCCGCGCGCCGCGCCGTCGACCTCGTGCCCGACTCCCTCGAGCTCGCCCACTTCCGCGCCCTCCTCCTCTACGAGGCCGCCAGCGACAACCGCGCCTACGAGGAGGTCATCGCCGAGTGCGAGCGCGGACTCAGGATCGACGACCCCTCCGACCCGGATCCCCACTCGCTCAGGCTGCCCACCCCCGACCCCGACCAGCTCCGGGCCGAGCTTCGCAACCGCGCCTCTGCTCTCCTCCGGCCGGCGCGCCACCGCGCCTCGTCTCCTCCAGCCGGAAGGGTACCCAACGCCCCCCCCCTGCCCTCCACCTATCCACACACCCGGCTCTCCCGGCTCGGCGCGCAATCCACCATGGAAGGGCACGGACGAGGCCGGCGCGCCTCCAGCGGGTAGGCGCGACCCCGCCTCTCACTCTCTCTGCCGTGCTCGGCCCCAGGTCCAACCCCACACCCCTACCCCTACCTCCGGCGCTCCTCTATTTTGCCTAGTAAAGCTGTTCATAGCATCATTAGCAATTCCTATGATTTTGCAAGAATTTCACTTCGTGTTTCTGAATGTTGATTACATCCATATGCAGACCTATTTGTGTTATATATAAGTCAGGCCTTTGTTCTCTTCAAATCATTACTCTGCATTGAGTTTATCTATTAGTACAACTCAAAGTGGCAGGACATGTATCTGTTACATTTTTCTGACTTCGACTATGTGAGTGCACTGTAATCCAAGAGATTGTTCTTCATTCTTCTTGCAGGAAAGATGTGATAATTAGGAAAATTTTGCTGATGCATTGTCAGAGAGTTTTGGTCGACTAATGGCAATCCGTCTCCTATCGCGTCAAAATATGAGCAAGCTGGTCGGTGTAGTCTTGTAGCATGGTCAGATTCAGACTCAGCTATTTTTTTTCTTTTTTTTCCTACAAGATGTTCAGCTTAGCTTTAAATACAGTAAATTTGGATACTGGAAATGTTATATGACTCTGTTCTCCATGTATCCAGCATTATCCATGTTGCTCTTGACATTGATGCTTTATGAACAAGTAGAACACACCTGACAAGACAGCTGTCAATGAATGCTATGAGGTTTAGGAGAGACTTTGTGGATGTTTTTGCCTGTTACCACGTGTTGGCCACTAGAACAAGTAGACATTTTAGATGGCCCTTTTTTGTCTGTACGTTGTGTATGTCATCTGTTAGAACTGGGATTGTTCTTGGTTTTGGCCTTGATAATACTAACTCTACCCTTTAGTTCAATCAGTTTCAAGGCCGCCCTTTTGCTCTCCACAATTCAGCCCTCTATTTTCATGTTTGAAAAAGATGTGCTTATGTCATTGTGTTTGTTGAACTGTACAGCATAACAACAGTGGAGTGCCTTGCAGGTGCCTCATGTGGATTTTATGGCTTAAGCCAAGAGGAGAAAGAAAGGGCTCTGCATATGAAAAGATACCAAGATTATTGTTTCCATGAAATTGGTAATATATGTGGCATGTGTTTGTTTATCTTTTCTGCAAGAGCAACTTGTGTCCTGAGACCTTCTAGTGGTACTGAGACCCATAAAAAGAAATTGTCTTCTTGCATGATCACTTACTGAAAATAGGGACAATCAGCTTTACTTCTGAGTACTTAGAAGTAGTTAAGTTATCTAAGTTATTATGGGTACTGTTACAATGTGCTTGTATTGAACCATCTATCCAAGTTTATTACTAACTCTATATGTGCTTCTCTGCACCTATGCTTGCCTGTATATCTATTTGCTTTATGGACATGACTCTTGTGTTTGTTTGCTTGTTGTACTGTGATAATTGCAATGCTTATTTAGCGACAAATTTTGCTCTTAATGTACTGTTGCAGGATCTGGATATCTCTCAAAATTTAGTACTTTCTGGTGTTGATCTCAAGTGCTGGCTCCTACAGCATTGCATTTCACCAAGTGAAATGCTACATTTCTACTCCTAACCCATTCTCTCTTTCTTAGTGTTTTTGTTATGCAGGTTGGAAGAAAAGAAGAAGATCCAGAGAAGATCTTAGTAATAAGATAGTTTTTAGGAAAATAGATATTTAGTTTTAGGTCATTTCTTCTAATTTCAGATATGGAGTGCTTGTCTTTAGTTTTTGTTTTGACTTTGTGAAACTTGCTAACTATGGATGAAACTGTGTAATATTGATGAAACTATGTATATGTATGGATGAAACTTGCTACTATTGGTAACATGTGTTGGATATGCTATATTGGTACTATGTATGGATGAAACTTGCTACTATGTATATATATGTGTGTTTGATTTTCTGTGAAAATGAATGGGTATAAGAAGAAACAGAATTAATGCCTATTTGGTCTCTTTGCCATATGCCAGCAGATGGCAAAGAGCCTGCAGTCTTTGCCGTCTGCTGGCAGACGGCAAAGACTGCAGGCTCTTTGCCGTCCGCTGCAGACGGCAAAGGCCCTTTGCCGTCAGCCGCCCGGAAGCAGACGCCAAAGTAGCTCTTTGCCGGACCTTACTTTGCCGGAGCCTTTTGCCGTCCGCGGCTGACGGCAAAGGCCTTTGCCGTCCGCGGCTGACGGCAAAGGCCTTTGCCGTCCGCCGTTCATGCCTTTGCCGTCCGCCGTGGCAGACGGCAAAATAGCCGATTCCTGTAGTGTAGGACTCCCCCTTTCCTAGTCCCACTAGGAATAGAAGGAAGAGGGGAAAGGAGAAAGGAAAGGGGAGCCGGCCCCCTCACCCAATTTGGATTGGGCTTGGGTGGGGGCGTGCCCCCTCCTAGGTTGCCTTCTCTTATCTCCCACTAAGGCCCATTAAAGCCCATATACTCCCCGGGGGTTTCCGGTAACCCCCCGGTACTCCGGTAAATGCCCGAACTCACCCGGAACCATTTCGATGTCCAAACATAGTCATCCAATATATCGATCTTTATGTCTTGACCAATTCAAGACTCCCCGTCATGTCCGTGATCATATCCAGGACTCCAAACAACCTTCAGTACATCAAAACACATAAACTCACAATATCGATCGTCACCGAACGTTAAGCGTGCGGACCCTACGGGTTCGAGAACTATGTAGACATGACCGAGACTCATCTCCGATCAATAACCAATACAGAACCTAGATGCTCATATTGGTTCCTACATATTCTACGAAGATCTTTATCGGTCAAACCACACAACAACATACGTAGTTTCCTTTGTCATCGGTATGTTACTTGCCCGAGATTCGATCGTCGGTATCTCAATACCTAGTTCAATCTCATTACCGGCAAGTCTCCTTACTCGTTCTGTAATGCATCATACCGCAACTAACTCATTAGTCACAATGCTTGCAAGGCTTATAGTGATGTGCATTACCGAGAGGGCCCAGAGATACCTCTCCGATACTCAGAGTGACAAATCCTAATCTCGATCTATGCCAACTCAACAAACACCATCGGAGACACCTGTAGAGCATCTTTATAATCACCCAGTTACGTTGTGATGTTTGATAGCACACTAAGTGTTCCTCCAGTATTCGGGAGTTACATAATCTCATAGTCATAGGAACATGTATAAGTTATGAAGAAAGCAATAGCAACAAACGAAACGATCATCGTGCTAAGCTAACGGATGGGTCAAGTCAATCAGATCATTCTATAATGATGTGATCCCGTTTATCAAATGACAACTCTTTGTCCATGGCTAGGAAACTTAACCATCTTTGATTAACGAGCTAGTCAAATAGAGGCATACTAGTGACACTCTGTTTGTCTATGTATTCACACATGTACTAAGTTTGCGGTTAATACAACTCTAGCATGAATAATAAACATTTATCATGATATAAGGAAATATAAATAACAACTTTATTATTGCCTCTAGGGCATATTTCCTTCACATGTATTCACTATGTGTTAATGCTTTGTTCCGGTTCTCTATTAAAAGGAGGCCTTAATATCCCTTAGTTTCTAATATGGACCCCGCTGCCACGGGAGGGTAGGACAAAAGATGTCATGCAAGTTCTTTTAATAATGCACGTATGACTATTTATGGAATACATGCCTACATTAATATCAATGAGCTGGAGCTAGTGACGTATCGCCCTAGGTTATAACCGTCACATGATGAATATCATCCAACAAGTCACCGATCCATTGCCTACGATTTTATCCTATATTGTTTTTGCTAAGTTACTACTGCTATCATCACTACTACACTTGCTACAAAATTACTTCTATCACTATTACTGTTACCGTTGATGCTGCCACTACTATCAAAGCTATCATATTACTATGCTACTGATCACTTTGCTGTAGATAATTAATCTCCAGGTGTGGTTAAATTGACAACTCACCTGCTAATACCTTCAAATATTCTTTGGCTCCCCTTGTGTCGAATCTATAAATTTGGGTTGAATACTCTACCCTCGAAAACTGTTGCGATCCCCTATACTTGTGGGTTATCAGTGCCAGCGTTGAGCATGAACATTATATATGGATCTTGTTTGATGCGAGCATCATGGAATTGGCGATGGAGAAGGTTTGGTGATGACGAAGAACCAAGATCCCCCTCTCCGGAGCCCCAAACGGACTCCAGATCTGCCCTCCCGAGGAAGAACGGGGCTTGGCGGCGGCTCCATCTTTTGGATTGCGATAATTCTTTCTCCCTGATTTTTTCTGTAAAAATAAGATTTTATAGCGTTGGTTTCAGGGTCTGCGGGGCCACCAGGTGGGGACAACCCACCTGGGCGCGCCTGGTGAGGGGGGCGCGCCCTGGTGGGTTGTGCCCACCCAGGTGCCCCCCTTCGGTAGGTCTTGGCTCCAGAAATTCTCTTATTTGGTATAAAAAATCATCGCAAAGTTTTGTTCCATTCGGAGATCTTTTATTTCTGCACAAAAACAACACCATCGTAGTTCTGCTGAAAACGGTGTCAGTCCGAGGTTAGTTTCATTCAAATCATGCAAATTAGAGTCAAAAACACAAGGAAAAGCGTTAGGAAAAGTAGATACATTTGAGACGTATCAACTCCCCCAAGCTTAAACCTTTGCTTGTCCTCAAGCAATTCAGTTGATAAACTGAAAGTGAAAAAGAAAAACTTTTACGAACTCTTTTGCTCTTGTTTGCATAAATAAGCTTAAACAACACCCAGGTTTTCAGCCAACCTTATAACTAACGATGTCGACAATAACTCTTAAAGATTATAATCACTCATATCAATGACATAATCAGCTAGCGAGCAATAATAAGAT
This sequence comes from Triticum aestivum, assembly GCF_018294505.1. Classification (NCBI taxonomy): domain Eukaryota; kingdom Viridiplantae; phylum Streptophyta; class Magnoliopsida; order Poales; family Poaceae; genus Triticum; species Triticum aestivum. The sequence goes on along the minus strand of NC_057808.1, from coordinate 14,318,040 downwards.
ATCTCAAACGGCAACACGTTGACAAAACAACCATGATATAATATGACAATAGTGGTATCTCGCTAGCCCTTTCTAAGACCGCAAAACATAAATGCAGAGCACCTCCAAAGTTCAAGCGGCGACTAAACATTGTAATTCATGGTAGAAAAGATCCAGTCATGATGCACCCAACATTAGCTACACACAATGCATAAGTCATGACAGCTGTGCTCTCAGGTTCTAGCGCTTGTTTTAGAAGGTGATGACACAACATAAAAGTAAATAGATAGTCCCTTCGTAGAGGGAAGCAGTGATTTGCAGAGGTGCCAGAGCTCATTTTTTAAACTAGAGGTAAATGATATTTTCATACATGCATGCTTCTCATTTACTTCACGACCATCATTTGTCAATACCTTCCATGCTAAGCATGCTAGTGGCGGTTCCCAAGCGATAAAAAGTAAAGGTTTACTCCCCTCCACCAACGATCACATTCCACGGCTTGTCCGAAACAACGGGTGTCGTCCAAACCAACAACAGTCCCGGGGGAGTTTTGTTTAATTATTTGCAATTTTGAATTCAGGACTAGGAATCCCTATTACTGCCCTTTTCTCGTGTGATGGCGAGTGAATAAACACTCGACCTGAGAATAACCCGCTTAGCATGGAAGATACCGACCACCTCCTTTCATTCCATGAACGATCCAGGCACACAAAAAGGATATTTATTATAAGTTTTTAGAGGTGGTGTCGGTTCAATACCCGGCGTATCTTGTAGTAGGGGTCCTAAGCTAGGCGTCTTGGAGCGATGGTAACATGGACACGGGGTTTTACCCAGCTTCGGGCTCTCTTGATGAGATAATACCCTACATGCTGCTTTTGATTGTATTCATATGGGTGTAGTACAGAGTACATGTATCTACCACGAGATTGTAGTAATAAATATCAGATCGTCTATTGACTAGCCTGGCCTCGGTTTATATAAGACACCAGAGGCCTAGGGTTTAGGAGAGTCATTGTCTTGGGCGCCAAGTCTTGTGGAGTCTTCCTTGTATGCGGCAGGGGTTGTCCGAACTGGCCCATGAGTATGCGGCCATGGGATCCTCGGCCCAATCTAACTGATCGGGAGATGACATGGTGAGTACCCCCTAGTCCAGGACACCGTCAGTAGCCCCCTGAACCGGTCTTCAAGTTGGGGACGCTCCTCGATTCTTCCGAACTGTTCTTCATCTTCGGTCGTCGGTCTTGAAAACTGGTTCAACAAATCTTCCCATCTTCGATCTTGAGGATCGCCAAAGTACATCCGAAGAGTTTACACATCGGGTATCGGAGGAGCCCCTTTAAGTTTCCGGCCTTTATCAATGCCTTGTTATTTTTACGCCCACCTCAGGTTCGAAGTTGTCCCCGTGCGGCGGTGTCCTCTTGCATCCGAGCTCCAACGCTGGACTGCATTTGAGGTATCTTTTGCAGCCGAGCACCAATGCCGGACTGTATCCGAGCTCCAACGCCAGAGAGTATCCGAGCTCCAACACCAGACTATACCCGAGGTGTCATAGATCACCTTGGCTCAAAAAGGTCGAAGGAGTTTAGCCGAGCTTAATGCCAGAAATGCCTTCTACGGAGCCAACCACTGGCGTCCGAGCTTTATGTCGGACTACTTCCAAGGTGACGCACCACCTTGGGCTTGGGCTGATTGTTTGCGGATTTAATTTCGAAATGTGCAATGTAATCTCTGCTGAGATGTATAGCCAGTAGCCCTCAAGGTGCGTGTTGGCCTAATATCCGGGATGCACCTGAAGGAAAAAAATCAAACCGCTGACCCTAGTAGCCCCTGAGACTCAGGTCGATTCATAAAATCAGCCTGAGGATCAATTCCTAGCTCGGCAGCATACTTAGGAAGAGAAACGCGGTGTGCAAAGTCCTCGAGACTCGGGTTGGGTGTGGCCGACCAACCCGAGGATAATAATCTCCTCGAAAACTATATTGCACTTTAAATTTCTGCATTGGATTGTCAATGCAGTAGCCCCCGAGACACTGGTCGGGTGGCAACACCAGATCAGGGGATCGATGTGCCCCTTTAATATTTATAAATAATGAGCGTGAAGCCCAGTAGCCCCCGAGCCTTAATGTGGGCACGGGTGGCCGAATTAAGGATTGATATCCGGAGTAAAATCACAAATTATGTGTAATGATTCTATGTATCCAAGTACTCTACATCATTAATGCTCGGATCCGTATTGTACAAAACTTTGTTGACCGACCATCGGCTTCAACCTCCTCGGCCAGTAGCCGGGGAGTGTTTGTCCCACTTTATAAAGCCTTTACAAGGGCAAAGATTTACGACAAACAAGGCAATCCGGCCATACGGTTTTATAAACAAAGGTACGTGGAGAGATATGTTATATTACTTTATAATGTAAGAAACATCTTCCAAAGAAGATAGTCCCGCTATCGGTTCCTTTCTTTGGGTTGTCATGCCAACCATGATCATGAAACCTCACCTCCGATCAATGCATGAGAAAAATATTGAGGATTTAGTTTGAGGAAAATTGCCGAACTCTATGGTATTTTGACTCCGTTGCGACCGTTTATCAGTTGAAAGTGGCCCATCGCCGGCTTCTACCCCTTTGTAGATACTACGCAGGGTGTTTCCGCAATAACAAGACAACCCTTAGCCGACATCTCGGTGCCCGAAGGTGGTTGTGTTAGCGGAAACGAGGCAATCAGATATGCATGCTTTATAACTTTCACTTAGTCATAGGAGCTTAAAGTTGGGAGGCCAATTACTAGCCCCCGGTTAGTGTTCGGCGATAGCCTAGGTCAAGCCGTAAACAATTCGGCTAATGTTATGAACGGCCCGTCATTTAACACAGTCATCGGATCGCTGACCAGTTTATGCTTATTGTGACAGTCAGTTTTCGGCTTTCTCCACTGAGGTGCTTAACCATGCCAGCTGGAAGCACAATCGCAGTGGTTCTCCTTTTGCACACTTAGTCGAACAAAGCGGAACGTAGGCGGCAAGCACATGAGCCGGGCAACCCAACTATTGACCGAAGGCACAATTCGAAACCAATGCATATATAGCAATATCCGAGAATGTTTTTGCCGAATCTCTAAAGGTGCCTGGCGTTGCACTACGAGACTTATGCTGGAAACACACAAATAGTTTAAAAGTTCCATAGGCTTGGAAACCCAAAAAATGTCAGTAAAACTTGACGTCCGAACAAGATCAAGTGTTCGGTTCCAATCCGGAAATTTGTCTTAGAAGAAAAAAGTGCTTATGTCCTGCTTTAATATGACACATCCTATCTCAAGACTTCAAGCGGGTTAGTCCACGGCTTCAACCTCCTATCCCTAAGGCGGGGTACTTCTCGTTAGGCCAATTTAGCAAACTAAACTATAGCAGCTTTGAGAGAGAAATTAGGCTCCCCGGCTATTGACCACACACTCGCGTCGAAAAAGGAGTGATAGAAAAAGACTTTGCAACGACTAGGAATAAATCATTTATTATAGAACGTCTCATATAAGTTTAAAAGCCCCCAAGTGACTTGGGTAAAAGAATTTTTATGTATAATGATCGTATGTACCGAAGTACTTGTATCATATCTGTGTTCACCCGAACTTTAAACGCGTCTTAACCGACCGTCGGCTTCTCCCTCTTCGGTCAAGGACCGAAAAGTGTTATGTACTCCACCTGTTGAGAATATCAACGGTGTTTCCGATAACCAAGCAATCAGGCCATAAGGCTATAACAGACAAAGCGCGCTCAAGGAACTTATGCTATATTACTGACGAAGTGTAAGAAGCATCTTCGAAGAAAATAGTACCCCCACCGATACCTTTCTTCGGTGCTCATTGTTACTATGAGACTTGTGCAATAGATTTTTTGTACTCATGAGTTCCGTTGTGTGCCGACCATAATTGAAAACAATAAGAGCGCTAGCTTTCGGCTTCACCCAGTCTAAGGTCCGGCTCGGATGACCCGATCGTGACAATCGCAGAGGTGCTCCCTTTACTCCCTAGCCGAACAATCGGGAATGTAGGGGTAAACACAGGAGCAAGGAAACCCAGCTTGCGGAACACTTAAGTCAACATGGTGCATATTGTGGCGTAATACATGAACAAGGAACGAAGCCGTACAAGTATAATCATATGCAAGAGGAAATGCTTCGTAAAGGAAGCCCCCAAGTAAATGGGTATTTGAATTTGTGTGTCACAAACAAAGTTTTGACAAGGAAGTTTTTCACATACAACTTTTTACCAAAAAGGTATAATGCTTGGTCGAACCGAACAAAATTTAAAACTTTGAGCACGAAAGCGACTTAGCTAGTTAATGTGTTCGGCATTGATGACGCGGTCCGAGCTTGATGCGGGGCAAGGTTCCAGCCCCCAGACTGGTCCCGAGGTGGCCGAGCGGAGAGTTCGGCACTCCGAAAAGGTGAAGCCCCCAGTCCAGCCGCGGTGATGGAGCAGGTCGGCGGGTGACACTGGAGTCTCCAGCTGAGTAGCTAGGTTGACGAAGCAACGACGCGGGGTTGCCAACAAAGGGCAGCGCGCCAAGGCGACAACACAATTTGGTCGACAGAGGCGACAGCGCGGCTCAGTCTAAGTCGATTGGTTGCACAGATAAAATAGTGCCAACCAAAAGTAATGACAGATAATAATGTATATTAAAAAAATTTCTTCTACTTAATTAATATAAGTGAAGTAAATAATAAAAGAGATATGGCCTGAGCGTCGAGGTCGGCCTGGTGAAGTGGTCGCGTGGTAATGCTGACAAAGGGATGTGCGCAGGTGTTGGCGCGGCCCAACCTAAATGGATTGCCTGCACACGCAAAGTAGTGCAACCAAGAAATAATAATAGTGAAAAAAGGGTGCATAATTAATTTATGTGAAAAAGGTTTGGTAAATATGGCCTGAGCGCTAAGACTAGCTCGATGGCGCGATGGCGTCGTGGTACGGCGATGTCGGCGAAGGTCGGCCTACCCAGGTGACTGGGAGAGGCTGGCCGGACTAACGCCAGGTACAAACGTCGGTAGAATTTCTCTGCCAAAATAATGCAGTATACGCCAACAGGAAAAAATTCCATGCGTAATAACTTTACGTGCTAACCGAATAGTTAGGAAAGATGAAACCTGGAATTATTTTGCACGTAGCAGACCGAAGAGGAAATTCTTCAAGATCCCAGGTGACCTAGTATTAAACCAGACCATCCTCCAGGAGAAATTCCAGTGAAAATTGACGAAGAATCAACAAAAAATCAAGCATTAGATTTGGCCTTCACGTGAATTAGAAAAGCAAAGCTAAGGCATACTACGCATTGATTAGATCTCGAAGATCGTGTTGCACTTATACTAATAATACCAATTAACAAATTGAATAACTTCCCTGATGCTTCACGTGGTGTAGATTCTCTTTCTACGGGAACACTACTAGCAGCAGGAAATCGGCCAGGGGACTTGGCATGGGACTTTGGCCGGTGGAGGAAAAAATAGTAGCGGCCAATAATCTCCGCTTTGGCCACTAGTTGGACTAGTATTCGGCTGGTGCTCTTGTACGCTTCGCGGCCAGTCGGCCACAACACGTCCATGACCAGACCATCAGGGAACGGTGCGCCTGTCGCTCATGGACACGGCCACCTATACTTCTGATCTGCGAATAATTAGTGCAGACCAGCAACATGGCTCAAAATAAATTATTCATTATAGAACGATCTAATCATAAGAATATCACCTGGTTATCCCATCGATCCGTGACGAACACCCAGCAGGCTCTCAATGAAAGCACCAATATCGGTTCAATATCCGGCGTATCTCGTAGTAGGGGTCCTAAGCTAGGCGTCTTGGAGCGATGGTAACATGGACACGGGGTTTTACCCAGCTTCGGGCTCTCTTGATGAGATATTACCCTACATGCTCCTTTTGATTGTAGGGATAATTAGATTTATGCCCCTAGTTGTGTCCCACTCGTCTGTTTTACCCCTAATTCCCAAAATTCACCGGTTCTGTCCAAGTCACTTTGCTCCTCTTATGCTTTTGCCCTTTGACCGTTTGACCGTCAGTTTCAAAACTTCATAACTAATTCATACTAAATCAGAAAAATGCAAATAAGATACCAAAATGTTCAGAAAAACATCACCTATATGTGTGTGTCATTTGCATTCATGAAAAAACTGTTGGAAAGTGCACATCTGAGTTTTAGCTCTTATGCTACCACCATGAATAGTAAAATCTAAAAAATTTCAAAAAATTAAAAAAATTGGTGGCAAAGAATGACAAATGTTTTAAGTGCCTGCCAAGTTTCATCAGGGAATAACATTCGTGGGTGCCGCGGCAAAAAAAAACAATCAACACTCCAAAATAGATTATTTTTTTGTCACAACTTCCAGGAATGTCGTTCCCTGATGAAACTTGGCAAGCACTTAGAACATTTGTCGTTCTTTGCCACCATATTTTTTAAAAAAAATTAGATTTTACTATTCATGGTGGTATCAAAAGAGCTAAAATTCAGATGTGCACTTTCCAACACTTTTTTCTTGAATGCAAATGACACTAACATATAGGTGATGTTTTTCTGAACATTTTGGTATCTTATTTGCATTTTTCTGATTTAGTATGAATTAGTTATGAAGTTTTCAAACTGATGGTCAAACGATCAAAGGGCAAAAGCATAAGAGGAGCAAAGTGACTTGGACAAGACCGGTGACTTTTGGGAATTAGGGGTAAAACAAACGAGTGGGACACAACTAGGGGCATAAATCTAATTATCCCTTGATTGTATTCGTATGGGTGTAGTACAGAGTACATGTATCTACCACGAGATTGTAGTAATGAATATCAGATCATCTATTGACTAGCCTGGCCTCGGTTTATATAAGACACCGGAGTCCTAGTGTTTAGGAGAGTCCTTGTCTTGCGCGCCAAGTCTTGTGGAGTCTTCCTTGTATGCGGCAAGGGTTGTCCGAACTGGCCCATGAGTATGCGGCCATGGGGTCCTCGGCCCAATCTAACTGATCGGGAGACGGCATGGTGAGTACCCCCTAGTCCAGGACACCGTCAGGTGGCACATGCAAATTTACTTAGGACGGCAGGGTAATACCGCATATAGGTAGGTATTGTGGACTCATCTGGAATAACTTTTGGGTTCAAGGTTTTTGATGTAAAAGTAGAATTCCCACTTAGTACAGGCGAAGGCTAGCAATTAGGTTGAGAAGCGGCCAGCTAGAGAGCAACAACGGTCATAAACATGCATTATGCATAAGTAACATTGGACACTAGCATGAGTAGGATATGAACACCATGAACATAAATATCATAGAGGCTATGTTGATTTTGATTCAACTACATGCATGAACATGTGCCAAGTCAAGCCACTCGAACATTCAGAGGAGGATACCATATCATCATACTACATCACAATCATTTTAACGCAATTGTTGATATCCAAGATAAATCTTTATCCACTCCCAGCTACTTATGTATGGCATGAGAAACTATAATCTCTAATTGTCATTGCAAACATGATTAATCATAATGGGCTGAATCATGGATACTAGGTTAAACATATTTACACAAACAGGGCAAGTCGAGTTCATGCCAGTTTCTCTCTGCCATGGCCAGTTCATCGAATATCGTCATTATTGCCTTTCACTTGCACAACCGAACAATATGATAATAATAGTGCAAGAGTGCCGTGGACTAAGCTGGAATCTACAAACATTTTATTCAACAGGAGAAGACAAGGTAAAATGTGCTCTTTATTAGTTCAACAATTATTCATATGAGAGTCCCTCAACACTTTCATCGTGGTCTTCTCCTTGGTACAACTCGAATAAAAGGAAAATAAATTCAGAGAAACACACTGGAATATTTTTGGAGTTTTTTATTTTCTTGAACAAGGAAATAAAAGGGAAAAGCGAAAGCGAGAAAAACTATTTACCCGGGAAAGCTCCCGACAAGCAAAAGAAGAACAAGGAAATCTTTTTGGGTTTTCTTTTTAATATTACTACTAAGCATGCATAGAAAGTAAATTAGCTACAACTAATTTTTTTGGTTTTTCTAAAGTTTTTCAAACACACAAGAAGAAAGCAAGAAAAATAAATTTAAGCATGGATAATACAATGAAAAAGTGTGGACACCGACAAAATCAATAAGTGGACATGAATGTAAAGTCAGTGGAAACACGTACTCCCCCAAGCTTAGGCTTTTGGCCTAACTTGGTAGTCGATCAGTAGCCTGGAGGGTAGTAGGGGTGCTGAGGAGCAGGCATCCACTCATCCCACTGCTCAGGCTCCTCCTGTGCTGCCTCAGCAGCAGCCTGAGCGTTCCGGTAGGCAATGATGTGTGCAGGCATAATCCTATATCCGGCCCTGGCAACAGAATCAAACAAAGCAGGAGCAGGCAATGGAATAATATCATGAGTTCTCACACTAAAAACCAGGTTATATGGAATGGGGATATTAGGAGATTCGATATCAGTAAAGTGATGATGATCCATGGCTGCATGGTCTAGGTAAACCTTGGTAATAGGGTAATCACGAGAGCGTATCTCAACCTCGAAGTGAGCCGCCAAATGAGTAACATAAATCCCACCATGTATTTTACCCTGAGATTTATTAAGATGGAGGCGACGAGCCATAATAGCTCCCAAGCTATAAGTGTTGTCGCCTTCTAATGCACGACGTAAAACAACAAGGTTTCGTGAACTAAGTGCACCCACCTTCTCCCTATAAAGCAAGCATTTTGCAATGACAAGTGCAAAGGAATGAACAGCACGAAAATGCAAGCCAGCGGCAGTGGTAGCTGACACCCCTCTGTCATCTCCCACTATCAAAGTGCGATAAAAGGCCTCAAACCTAGCCGGCCTAGGCTCGGCTAAGCTCCCATCAGAAGGGACCAAGCATATGTCACAAAATTCAGTAAGTGGTATCTGATGGTTTTCAGCATATAAATCAAAGCTCACTTCAGGAGGATTATTCCTAGGCAGGAAAGTAAAACTTTGAACAAAGATGTTTGTGAGGATTTGGTGTTGTTCACACTCATCTGCGATCAAGTCGGTGAGGCCGGCGTTAGCAGCATATTGCATGAACTCCTGAAGGATTCCCGCCTCTTCTAGGAACGGGATGTGCGGCCATTCACACGGCCGTACTTCCTCCAACCTCCGAGGACGGAGATCACTATCAGATGACTCCCCAATAACACCCTTGGAGTTCTTCTTGGAGCCAAACTTCCTAAAGATATTCATGGTTTTCCTATGAACAAAATTTTGAAATTTATTAGCCCACAAAAATTTCTCAACAAAACTTCACAAAATTGATACCAACTACTCATAGGGATGCATAGAGGCCATAGCAAGCATTCAAACTACTTAGAACTCTAAGAATTTAACATGCAAGCACATCTACATCAGCACCAAGAGTAACTAATTATTCAAAATATAAACCACTAAAACAAAAACTAATTGGAATAGTAGTGGAGTCACATACCAAGCAACAATCCCCCGAAACAGTTTCAGAAACGGAGCTTCGAGCAAAGAGATCGAAATCCGCGGGTTTGAGGGAAAGAACATGTGAGAGAGAGCTATGGAGATTTTTTTCTGGAGGTGAGTGATGAAGTGGGCTGAAGGGACAAGTGAGGGGGCCCATGTGGGGACCACAACCCACCAGGGCGCGCCTGGGGGTCCTGGTGCGCCCAGGTGGGTTGTGCCCACCTGGTGCACCTCCCTGTGGTATTATTTGCACCAGAAATTCAGAAATATTCAGAAAAAATCATATTAAATTTTTAGGGCATTCTGAGAACTTTTATTTTTGGGTCATTTTTTTATTGCACGGGAAATTCAGAAAACAGGCAAAGCATGGCATTTCATTTTATTTAACTAATAAAAACAGAAAACAAAAAGTAGGGACATAAGGTAGTGCTTACAAAATTCATCAACTTCATACCATTCAAAAAATGATCCATTAATAAGGTTGATCAGGTCTTATTAACAACCACTTTCGATTAGCATGAAATCGAAGAAGTTCCGTAAATCACTAAGTTACCTCAATGGGGATATGTATTTCCCCAACAATAAGCATTTCATATTTCTTTTTGACAGTAGGTAGAGGTATTTGAAAACTTCCAATAGTGATTGTCGGAGATTTTTAAATAACATTAATACCATTCACTTGGAATTGTTTCTTTGGAAAGTGCACTGTATGCTTATTACCATTGATATGAAAAGTGACCTTGCTTTTATTGCAATCAATAACAGCCCTTGCAGTATTCAAGAAGTATCTACCAAGTATAATCGACATGTTGTCGTCCTCGGGCATCTCAAGTATAACAAAGTCGGTCAAAATAGTAACATTAGCGACAACAATGGGCACATCCTCACAGATACCAATAGGTATGGCAGTTGATTTGTCAGCCATTTGCCAAGATATTTCAGTAGGTGTGAGTTTATTCAAATCAAGTCTTTTATATAAAGAGAAAGGCATAACACTAACACGAGCTCCTAATCACACAAAGCAGTTTTCACATAATTCTTTTTGATAGAGCAAGGTATAGTTGGTATTCCCGGATCTCCAAGTTTTTACGTACTCCATCTTTAAAAGTATAATTAGCAAGCATAGTGGAGATTTCAGCTTCCGGTATTTTTCTCTTATTAGTGATGATGTCTTTCATATACTTTGCATAAGAAGGCATTTTCAAGATATCAGTCAAGTGAGTGCGCAAAAAGACTGGCCTCGGCATTTCAGCAAAGCGTTCAAATTCTTCATCATCTTTATTTTTAGTTGACTTGGGTGGAAAAGGCATAGGTTTGTTAACCCACGGTTCTCTTTCTTTCCCGTGTTTTCTAGCAATGAAGTCTCTTTTGTCATACCTTTTATTCCTAGGTTGTAGGTTATCAAGATCACCAGGTGGTTCTATCCCAACATCATTTTCTGGTTCTTTTTCATTGTTTGGTTGAGAGTCTTCATGAACCTCATCATTATCTTTTTCATTATCACTAGGTGACTATTCATTACTAGATTGAGTTTCAGCATCAGAGATAGAAGTTTCATTATCATTATCGGGAGGTTTTTCTATTTTAGGTTCACTAGAAGTATGCAAAGTCCTATCATTTTTATTTTTCTTTTTCTTTCTAGAAGGACTAGGTGCATCAGTGTTATTTCTTTTTGAATCTTGTTCAATTCTTTTTGGGTGTCCCTCGGGATAAAGTGGTTCCTGAGTCATTTTACCTCCTCTAGTTGCAACTCTAACAGCAAAGTCATGCATATTATTATTCATTTCATCAAGCAATTCTCTTTGAGATTTAGCAACTTGTTCTAACTGAGTTTGAACCATAGAAGCATTTTTTCCAACACCTCTAACATCATTTGAAATTCTAAATAACAAGTCACTCAAGCAAGCAATCATATCAGAATTATATTTCAATTGTTTCATAACATTTGCATTGAAGAAATCTTGTTTTCTAATATAGTTTTCAAACTCATAAAGGCATTGACTGGGATGCATATTGTGAGGATTGTCATTATCATTAAACTTCATTAGAGAATTTACCTCTACCACCTTAGGCAGTGGTGGTGTATTAAGCCCATGTATGTCTTCGATAGGAGGTAAATTTTTTACATCCTCGGCTTTAATACCTTTTTCCTCGATAGATTTCTTTGCCTCTTGCATATCTTCAATACTGAGATATAATATACCCCTCTTCTTCGGAGTGGGTTTAGCCAGTGGTTCAGGAATAGTCCAATCACCACAATTTTTCAATATGTTATTCAATAATTCTTCAGCTTGTGCAACAGTTTGTTCCCTGAAAACACAACCACCACAACTATCTAGGAAGTCCCTAGAAGCATCGGTTAGTCCATTATAGAAGATATCAAGTATTTCATTTCTCTTAAGAGGATGATCAGGCAAAGCATTAAGTAACTGGCAAAGCCTCCCCCAAGCTTGTGGGAGACTCTCTTCTTTAGTTTGCACAAAGTTAAATATTTCCTGTAAGACAGCTTGTTTTTTATGAGTAGGAAAATATTTTCTAGAGAAGTAGTAAATCATATCCTGCGGACTACGCACACAACCAGGAGCAAGAGTATTGTACGAAGGTTTAGCATCACCCTTTACTAAGAAAGAAATAGTTTGAGAATAAAGTATTAGCGAGTTTTCTCATCATGAGTAAAAAGGGTGGCTATATATCATTCAACTTAGTAAGATGTGCCACAAAAGTTTCTGTTTCATAACCATGGAAAGGATCAGATTCAACCAAAGTAATTAACTCAGGGTCGACCGAGAATTCATAATCCTTATCATCAATAAAGATAGGTGAAGTAGCAAACTTAGGATCACATTTCATTCTAGCATTCAGGGATTTTTCTTTATACTTGTGTAATAATTTCTCTAGATCATCTCTATCCTTACAAGCAAGAATATCTCTAGTTGTTCCTTCACTCATAACATAACCTTCCGGTACCTTAGGCAATTCATATCTAGGAGGGCTAGTTCTAGCAGGTGTTTCAGGAGTTTTAGTTTCAAGATCATCATCAGATTCAACAACATCATGTTGTATTACTCTAGCAATTTGTTCATCAAGAAATTCACCAAGTGGCACATCATTATTATCAAGCAAGGTACTAGCATCGTCATAAGCATCATTCATAGTAGAAGTAGCATCATCAATAACTTGCGACATATCAGAATTAATAGCATGTGGTGGTTTACTAATAACAGAAGGTGAATCTAAAGCAGAACTGGATGGCAGTTTCTTACCTCCCTCGTACTTGAGAGAAATATCTTAGTATTAGGATCCTTCAGATTCTTCATAGTGATAATATAGCTATGCTCCCCGGCAACGGCGCCAGAAAAAGGTCTTGATAACCCACAAGTATAGGGAATCGCAACAGTTTTCGAGGGTAGAGTATTCAACCCAAATTTATAGATTCGACATAGGGGAGCCAAAGAATATTTGAAGGTATTAGCAGCTGAGTTGTCAATTCAACCACAACTGGAGATTAATTGTCTGTAGCAAAGTGATCAGTAGCAAAGTAGTTTGATAGTTTTGATAGTAGTGGCAGCAGCAATAGTAACAGTAACAGTGATAGCAGTAATTTTGTAGCAAGTGTAACAGTGATGATAGCAGTAGTAACTTAGCAAGAACAATATAAGATAAATTCTTAGGCATTGGATCGGTTACTTGTTGGATGATATTCATCATGAGACAGTTATAACCTAGGGCGATATGGCACTAGCTCCAGTTCGTCAATATAATGTAGGCATGTATTCCGTAAATAGTCATACGTGCTTTATTAAAAGAACTTGCATGACATCTTTTATCCTACCCTCCCGTGGCAGCGGGGTCCATATTGGAAAACTAAGGGATATTAAGGCCTCCTTTTAATAGAGAACCGGAACAAAGCATTAACACATAGTGAATACATTAACTCCTCAAACTGCGATAATCACCGGAAGAAGTCCCAGTTATTGTTCGTTTTAGCTGGTCGTGACCAAGAAACCACTCCGGGGTTACCGGATCATAACACGTAGTAGGTGACTATAACTTGCAAGATCAGATCTAGAACATGGATATAATGATGATAACATAAACGGTTCAGATCTGAAATCATGGCACCCGGGCCCAAAGTGACAAGCATTAAGCATGGCAAAGTCATAGCAACATCAATCTTAGAACATAGTGGATACTAGGGATCAATCCCTAACAAAACTAACTCGATTACATGATGAATCTCATCCAACTCCTCACCGACCAGCGAGCCTACGAAGGAATTACTCACTCCCGGTGGGGAGCATCATGGAATTGGCGATGGAGAAGGGTTGGTGATGACGAAGAACGAATATCCCCCTCTCCGGAGCCCCAAATGGACTCCAGATCTGCCCTCCCGAGGAAGAACGGGGCTTGGCGGCGGCTCCGTCTCGTGGATCATGATAATTCTTTCTCCCTGATTTTTTCTGGAAAAATAGGATTTTATAGCGTTGGTTTCAGGGTCTGCGGGGCCACCAGGTGGGGACAACCCACCTGGGCGCGCCTGGTGAGGGGGCCGCGCCCTGGTGGCTTGTGCCCACCCAGGTGACCCCCCCTTCGGTAGGTCTTGGCTCCAGAAATTATCTTATTTGATATAAAAAATCCTCGCAAAGTTTTGTTCCATTCCGAGAACTTTTATTTCTGCACAAAAACAACACCATGGTAGTTCTGCTGAATACAGCGTGAGTCCGGGGTTAGTTTCATTCAAATCATGCAAATTAGAGTCCAAAACAAGAGGAAAATCATTAGGAAAGTAGATACGTTGGAGATGTATCAGGCACCAAATAACGATTATTCAGGTCTAAACTAATCCCGAAGGTAGTTGTAGAGGTAGCGTGCCGACGGCAATCACATCGACCTTGGAACCATTTCCGACGCGCATCGTCACCTCGTCCTTAGCCAATATTCATTTAATTCATAGCCCCTGTTTCGAGTTGCAAATATGAGCAACAGAACGATTATCAAATACCTAGGCGCTACTATGAGCATTAGTAAGGTACACATCAATAACATGTATATCAAATATACCATTGTCCACTTTGCCATCCTTCTTATCCGCCAAATACTTGGGTTAGTTCCGCTTCCAGTGACCAGTCCCTTTGTAGTAGAAGCACTCAGTTTCAGGCTTCTTCCCGGGAGCGGCAACTTGCTTGCTATTCTTCTTGAAGTTCCCCTTCTTTCCTTTGCCCATTTTCTTGAAACTAGTGGTCTTGTTAACCATCAACACTTGATGCTCATTCTTGATTTCTACCTCCGCAGCTTTGAGCATTGCGAAGAGCTCGGGAATAGTCTTATTCATCCCTTGCATATTATAGTTCATCACGAAGCCTTTGTAGCTTGGTGGCAGTGATTGAAGAACTCTGTCAATAACACTATCATCCGGAAGATTAACTCCCAGCTGAGTCAAGTGGTTATGGTACCCAGACATTCTGAATATGTGTTCACTGACAGAACTGTTCTCCTCCATCTTGCAGCTATAGAACTTGTTGGAGACTTCATATCTCTCAACTCAGGCATTTGCTTGAAATATTAACTTCAACTCCTGGAACATCTCATATGCTCCATGACGTTCAAAACGTCTTTGAAGTCCCAATTCTAAGCCATAAAGCATGGCACACTGAACTATTAAGTAGTCATCAGATTTAGCTTGCCAGACATTCATAACGTCAGCAGTTGTTCCTGCAGCAGGCCTTGCACCTAGCGGTGCATCAAGCTAGGACGTAATTCTTCTGTGCAGCAATGAGGATAATCATCAAGTTATGGACCCAGTCCGTGTAGTTTCTACCATGCATCATCTTTCAACTTAGCTTTCTCTAGGAACGCATTAAAATTCAAGGGAACGATAGCACGGGCCATTGATCTACAACATAGATATGCAAAAACTATCAGGACTAAGTTCATGATAAATTAAGTTCAATTAATCATATTACTTAAGAACTCCCACTTAGATAGACATCCCTCGAGTAGTCATCTAAATGATCATGTGATCCATATCAACTAAACCATGTTCGATCATCACGTGAGATGGAGTAGTTTTCAATGGTGAACATCTCTATGTTGATCATATCTACTATATGATTCACGTTCGACCTTTCGGTCTCAGTGTTCCGAGGCCATGTCTGTACATGCTAGGCTCGTCAAGTTTAACCCGAGTATTCCGCACGTGCAAAACTGTCTTGCACCCGTTGTATGTGAACATAGAACTTATCACACCCGATCATCACGTGGTGTCTCGGCACGACAAACTGTCGCAACGGTGCATACTCAGGGAGAACACTTATACCTTGAAATTTTAGTGAGGGATCATCTTATAATGCTACCGCCGTACTAAGCAAAATAAGATGCATAAAATATAAACATCACATGCAATCAAAATATGTGACATGATATGGCCATCATCATCTTGTGCCTTTGATCTCCATCTCTAAAGCACCGTCATGATCTCCATCGTTACCGGCTTGACACCTTGATCTCCATCGTAGCATCGTTGTTGTCTCGCCAACTATTGCTTCTACAACCACTACAAAAAAAATACACTTCCGTGATGATACGTGTTTGTCACAGTAGGTCACGTTTTCTGTCATGCATGTACATCCATGACAAATTTATGACAGAATCAAGATAGTCATACCTGTGTTGTCGTAGAAGTGTTCCATGACATTACCAAAATTATCATCACGGAAGTGTCCACTTCCATGACGATAAATCGCGCGTCACAGAAGTGCTTTCGTCAAGGGTGACCGACACGTGGCATCCACCGTAACGGAACGTCGTTAAGCTATTGGGTCCGGTTTTGGATCCGATAACCCGTTAACAGCCCCGACCAATGGGGATTTTCCACGTGTAAAATCATCATTGGCTGGAGGAAACATGTGTCGGCTCACCGTTGGGACAGATGTCATCCACTCATTGGACCCAAAGCGCCTATGATACGTCGACACGTGGCACGGCCCAACAGAGGCCCATTCCTGTGAAAAGGCCGACCCGTTTGACTTGGTCAAAAGGTGGCGGGCCAGCCACGGCAAGCCTGTTAACAGCATGTTCGCATATAGCCCATTTACAGGCCGCTAACCCAAGGCCCGTTTACGGCCAATCCGAATTAGGCCTAGTAGCGTCATCTGGGCCGTCCAACATAATTCCAGCCTGTTTTAACTTCTGGCCCATGTATGGCCCATGACGTCTTTTGGCCCATATGAGGCCCTTAGTAATCCTCGGCCCATTAACGGCCCGTGGTAAAACTGGCCCGTAATGAACAGCGTATCACTTTATACCCATTAACGGCCCATTATTCCGTTGGGCCGTTTCCAGCCCATGTTATCTTTCAGCCTTCTCAGGGCCCATTTATTCTTGGGCTCATTTCCAGCATTCGTTTACTTTCGGCCAGTTACTGCCATTTTCTGCTTGTGGGCCAAATACAGCCCGTGGTTACAGTCGGCCCGTTTGTGGCTCGTTAATACGTTGGGCCATTTTCATAGCGTCATCAAATACGGCCGATTAACGACGGCCCGTTATGGTCGGCCCATGAACGGACGATTTCAACTCTAGCCCATTTACGGCCATAATGTGGTCTGTTATTGGCCCATGTTTGGCCAACCGATCATACGGCCCATAGAAGGCCCATTAATGATACGGCACGTAGAAGGCCCATTGATGATACGGCCGGTAGAAGGCCCATTGTGTCTACGGCCCGTATAAGGCCCATTGTTTCTACGACCCGTAGAAGTCCCATTGTTTCTACGGCCCTTAGAAGGCCCATTGTTTCTACGGCCCGTAGGAGGCCCATGTTAACTACAGTAAATATGTAGCCCATGGTTAATGTGGCCTAGTTTTAAAAAATAGGTTATTGCGGCCACTAGCAAACTGCGGAAAAAAGAACTGCACTGACTACAAGAAAACAAATAAACAAGACAATAAGGAAATAAATAGGCAAGCAACTTACGCTAGGCTATCACGGCTATTACACATATTACATCCACTGGGCATCAAAGTTCGCCACCAGTGCAAATATAGGGAACAAAGCAGCATATAAACGCCGCAGCAAAACAAGTCCAGAACTGAAACCACTTCAGAAGAGCTCAAGAAACATATCCTGGGTACACATAATGTTGGCAAGATGCTTAGCAAGCTTATTAACTTTCTCTTGTTTGGCGCTTAAATCCTCCAGCACTTGTTGTTGCACTAGAAAGTATGCATCTGAATTCTGCAGGGACTTCCTCAGTCCTTTGGCTTCCTGTCGCATAACATCTGATCGATGTCTTTCAATTTGAAGTTGAGACTCAAGAAGCCGAACTGATTCAGGCAGCGAGTTCGAAGAGCTGGTGCCAGCAGTAGTAGCTAGTAACTCGAACACTACATCAAGACAGGACTTTGGGGTTGTCTCAGTGTCTTTAATATAGTTTTTATCAGCTTTCTTGAAGAACAATAGGGATGTCTCACTATCTTGAACATTATCTGCATTACTTCCTTTACCATTGCATAACAGGGTACTCTTCTCCAATATTTTATCCACGTACTAAAAGAGAAACAAACAAACACATCACAGGTTTACAATGTAGTATATGAAATTCATTTTGGTAAACCAGTTCAGTAGTAAGGTGGACAGGATAACAGCATGAAACAAACATATATCTATGTAGTATGGTCACTGTATGGTCTATATCATTCTAGTTTATGTTGCCAAATCAAGATAGATACAGTTCGAATCATATCTATTTAAGACAAAGCAGCATAGATAGAATATAAGTGTGGGAAACTACACAGGAATAACAACACTTGTAATGTGCATGGCATGAGAACATAACTGCTTATTCAATTGAAACTGAAATCAACATAGACCAAGTCACAACAGCAAACACGTTAAAGAAACAGGTTTAAAACATACCTGTTGCACCATTGGAGTTTCAATTGTATCCTTCAAATTTGAAATTAGTTGGTATGAGTAAATACAGTGATGCAAGAGCAAAGTAGTATGAACCATAGGAACCTGACCTGAGAACAATTCTTCTTCTGCTTTAAGCGTTGACTTAGGGTTCGGAGTGGTGGTCCTCGTGCTTTGGGTACTGCAGTTGCCTTACTAACTGATCGTGTTTGGGTGCTCTGTGGTGGAGACGGTGCTGTGTCAACGGGAACTGGGTTACTATCTGCTGGGGTTGGGGTTAGAAGGGGTGTAGCTGGTTCTTTGTCCAACTGGGTAGGGGTACAATCTACGTGAGTCTGGGTTATGTGTGGTGGGGCTGGTTCTTGGGCAAGTACAACCGTGGTTCTATCTCCATCGACAGGTAGCACGATCTTTTCTGAAGACCGTGTTTTTACTCCCACAGATATTGCCATCACCCCCTCCAATTGAAATGGCTGATAAACAAGAAAAGTAATTGAATGTACAAACATTGTAAGATAGACAGGTGCAATGGATAGTAGGGAAGAAAATAGGGCATGAAATAATTCACATTTATGTTGTCTAACCAAACAGAATATCAGGACATAATTTCAAATATATGATGGCTAATTAAATAGGATAGCATGACACAATTTCACATGTATGAAGGCTAACTAAACAGGATAGAATGACATACTTCAAAATATGATGACTATGTAAACAGGATGACATGATATAACTATACGATGTGTCTATTAAAGTGGTTGGCATGCCATAAATCACAAACATGCCATCGATGGAAACATAATGGCATGATATAATTCATGGATAGAATGACATAATTCAAAATATGATGACTATGTAAACAGGATGAGATGATATAACTATATTATGTATTTAGAAAATGGGTTGGCATGCCATAATTCAGATACATGATGTCTATGTAAACATCATGGCATGATATAATTCAAATATATGATTTATATACTAAGGAAGTGAGCAGAGGGCAATCGCATATATGATGTGTCAACTAAGGAGATGGCATTCAATATCGTGCATATGATGTAAAAACTAAGCATTGCAATACAACATATGCATGATATGAGTAATATAACCCTGCCAAGTTTGAGCATACACCTCAGGGGGATAATAGGACTGGTCATCTGCCTTTGAATCCTCCTCTGAAGAGCTATCTGTAACCAGCAACATATCTGCTTCAGCAGGTAGCATTGTCTGCTCTGAAGACCTTGTTTTCACTCCAGATTTCTCCATCACCAATTCAAATGGCTGATGCACAGGAAGAGCAGTTGAATATACAAACATTGTCGACAAAAGCAATGAGAAATACAAAAAAAGGACGGCATGATATAATTCACATATATGACGCTTGGCTAAACAGCATGGCATTGCATAATTCACATATATAATGCCTTGCAACAAGATAGCATTGCATAATTCACATATATAATGTCTTGCAACAAGATGGCATTGCATAATTCACATATATGGTAATTAGACACTAAACAGGTGGCATTCACACAAATCATGTCTAAACTAAGCAAATGACATAGCAATGCTAGATACCATACGCACGATATGAGCAACATAACCCTGCCAAGTTAGAGCATGCACCTCGGGGGGGAATAGGACTGGTCATCTGTCTCTGAATCCTCCTCTAAGGAGCCATCTGTAACTAGCAAGACATGCACTTCGTCAGATAGCATTGTCTGCTCTGAAGACCTTGTTTCCACTCCAGATTTTTCCATGACCGTGCCAAATGGCTGATGCACAGGAAGAGTAATTGAATGTACTAAAATTGTTGACAAATTTAACACGTAATAAAAAATGATGTCATGACATAATTCACATATAAGATGACTGGCTAACCAGGGTGGCATTGCAAAATTCACATATATGATGCCTGGCTAAACAAGATGGCATTGCATGATTCACATATACGATAAAGAAACTAAACAGATGGCATTGACACAAAGCATGTCTAAAGTAAGCAGATGACATCTTTGATGTATACAGTAAGCAATGAAAGGCACCATATGCATGATATTACCAACATCAGCATGCCAAGTTAGAGCGAAGACCTCATGGGGTAAATAGGAGTGGTCTTCTGCTTCTGAATCCCCCTCAGAACAGTTATCTTCCTCTTGATTACGATCCTAAATGGGTGGAGCGGGGGCTGCCTTTGCGCCCACCATGGAGCGACGTCTGCATGAAATTTTATTGCCACGCAAGGCTCGTCTCTTTTGCTCTACATGTTCAGTTCCATTGTGTACAGTAACTAACATGCATAGGAATAAAACATAGTGAGATTATGTAAGGAGTGCATGCACAAATCCAGAGTGAAGGTAGCAAACTGTGGATAGACCCAAAACCAATGATAGCAGGCAGATAATAGCTTTAGTTAAAAAATACAGATAATGGCTCCTTTAATGTTTGTTCGCACCCAACATGAAACTCATAGTAGACACCCGAGATTAACCAGATAGTAGACAGATAGTACTGATTGCTGCCCCAATATGTACCCCACAACCATTTAAAAACTCAAGTTTCAGCATAAGTTTGGACCTGAGTCGGAGTCTAATAGGTGAACACGACGATAAAGTAGCATGCCATCATATTAAGTGATGCATAACGTAAGCAGACACGGAAGAGTGTGACCTCTCTTGCGGACCCGTGTAGTCCTCAAGGTCATCTGCTCAGTTGATGATGGTAATGCAGTTGTCGTGGCTGCCGGCGACAGGGAAGAAGATCTGAGGCGGCGAAAGACAGTCTGGAGAGCGGATCCCTACTGTGGTGAACCCTTCCGTCGTTGGAGCAGCTGAGCTGGGTTGGAACACAGCACCGCAGGAGCAGAACAAACCACACAAGGTTTTCTTTCACACATATCTGTAACAGAAGTAATTGTGTAAGGGCTTGATTGAATTTCAGGATTCTAACAATGCAGGGATAGGAAATAGACAGGAATAGGATAGGAATGCACATGCAAAACAGAGAATTTAAAAACACAGGATTTCTGCCAATCTGGGTGTTTGGTTCACAAGAATTGGAAGACCACAGGATGCAAAGAAGCATGGTGAGATTAAGTCAAACCACAAGAAGTGTACAACCTCTTTGGCGAAGCCATGTCGATCTCAGCGTGATTGGGTAGGCCGGTGAGGATGCTCCGGCTGACTTGGCTGTCGGAGGAGGGGAAGAATATCTTAGGTGTCTGGAGATGGAGCCCGAGGTACTGCACCGCTGTGATGGAGGGTTTCGTCATTGGAGCAGCTCCGGTGAGTTGTACGACGCCGAGGCTGAAGCAGGACAAGAGAGACAATGTTAACCTGAGTGGAATTCTAATAGCATCTCCAATAGATGACGTAAAATACATAACCACAAAGTGCTAGATGTATACATCAGCTGCTCATCTCTGAACTTAACTGCCGAAACTGAATTTAACTGTCGAACCTGAACTACTGTCGAAACTGAATTTTGCAGTCGAAACTGAATTTTACTGTCAAAACTGAACGCACTAGAGGTGAGGCTACACATCAGTCGACTGACTTTTTCATCTCTGGTCAGTCGATTTTGCAGCCGTTGGATACGAAATCAAGGGCCTGCAGTTCATCTTCAACCTCCACCCCCCTGAGCCGCCAGCCACCACCGGCCATACAGCCCCCCCCCCCCCCGCCGCCCGCCCCGAAAACACTCCCCACCGCCGGTCCGCCACCGCCCCGGCCATCCCTCTAGCCCCCCCCCGCCGTGCTGAGCTTTTTCTTCGGCGATCCCCACGCCACCGCCCCACCACCGCCCCCACCCTGAACCCTAAGATAGATAGTGGGGTACTGCTACCTCTTGAGCACTGCGTTGGTTTTCCCTTGAAGAGGAAAGGGTGATGCAGCAATGTAGCGTAAGTATTTCCCTCAGTTTTTGAGAACCAAGGTATCAATCCAGTAGGAGGCTACGCGCGAGTCCCTCGCACCTACACAAAACAAATAAATCCTCGCAACCAACGCGATAAGGGGTTGTCAATCCCTTCACGGTCACTTACGAGAGTGAGATCTGATAGATATGATAGGATAATATTTTTGGTATTTTTTGATAAGATGCAAAGTAAAAATAAAAGCAAAGTAAAAAAGCAAAGGAAATAAATAAGTGTTGGAAGATTAATATGATGAAGATAGACCCGGGGGCCATAAGTATTTTATGGTGGGTGAACGAGCTGAGCAATTGACAGAATTGAGCATAGTTATGAGAATATCTAGGTATGATCATGTATATAGGCATCACGTCCGAGACAAGTAGACCAACTCCTACCTGCATCTACTACTATTACTCCACTCATCGACCGCTATCCAGCATGCATCTAGAGTATTAAGTTCATGGAAACAGAGTAACGCCTTAAGCAAGATGACATGATGTAGAGGGATAAATTCATGCAATATGATAAAACCCCATCTTGTTATCCTCGATGGCAACAATACAATACGTGCCTTGCTGCCCCTACTGTCACTGGGAAAGGACACCGCAAGATTGAACCCAAAGCTAGGCACTTCTCCCATTGCAAGAAAGATCAATCTAGTAGGCCAAACCAAACTGATAATTCGAAGAGACTTGCAAAGATAACCAATCATACATAAAAGAATTCAGAGAAGATTCAAATATTGTTCATAGATAATCTTGATCATAAACCCACAATTCATCGGTCTCAACAAACACACCGCAAAAAGAAGATTACATCGAATAGATCTCCACGAGAGAGGGGGAGAACATTGTATTGAGATCCAAAAAGAGAGAATAAGCCATCTAGCTACTAACTATGGACCTGAAGGTCTGAGGTAAACTATTCACACTTCATCGGAGAGGCTATGGTGTTGATGTAGAAGCCCTTCGTGATGGATGCCCCCTCCGGCGGAGCTCCGGAACAGACCCCAAGATGGTATCTCGTGGGTACAAAAGGTTGCAGCGGTGGAATTAGGTTTTTGGCTCTGTCTCTGATCGTTTGGGGGTACGTAGGTATATATAGGAGGAAGGAGTACGTCGGTGGAGCAACAGGGGGCCCATGACGGTGGAGGGCGCGCCCTGGGGGTTGGCGCGCCCCCCTACCTCGTGGCCTCCTGGAAGCTTCTCTTGCGTAGGGTCCAAGTCTCCTGGGTCATGTTCGTTCCAAAAATCACGCTCCCGAAGGTTTCATTCCGTTTGGACTCCGTTTGATATTCTTTTTCTGCGAAACTCTGAAATAGGCAAAAAACAGCAATTCTGGGCTGGGCCTCCGGTTAATAGGTTAGTCCCAAAAATAATATAAAAGTGAATAATAAAGCCCAATATTGTCCAAAACAGTAGATAATATAGCATGGAGCAATCAAAAATTATAGATACGTTGGAGACGTATCAGGTCCCTCTCCGGCGAGCCTCCCTCCCCATTGCGGCTGGTTCTTCCTTAACTCCGGCGAGCCCCCCCCCCCCCACCCCCTGAAAATCGACTGACCCAAAAGTCGATTCAGTCGACTGAAGTGTAGCTAAATCGGAGCAGCATCGCAAGAAAGAGCAAGAGCGAGAGCAGCAGCGCGAGCAAGAGCAGACCAGGCAGGGGACCGAGAGCAAGAGCAGAGCAGCAGCGCGAGCGAGAGCTAAAGCAGCAGCAGCTCCTACTGATGTGGACGTCGCTGCCGAGGGAGCGACATCGTGGAGGAAGTGGCTGGCGATGCCGCCGTGGATGGAGCCGCGTCGTGTCGGCTCAAGACCGAGCGCCGGCAGCACCGTGAGATCGAATCAAGAAGAAAATGCGGCGATTAGTGTACAACCTCTTTGGTGGCGCCGATTAGGCCGCAGCTTCATCCGAGGAAACGGTGATGATGATGCTCTTCTGGTGGTGCAGGTGAAGACGGCGGTGTGGGAATGGAGGTGGCACGAAAGACGAGGGGAACGTCGGGGCAGCTCCTTGGAGGTGGAGGACGGGGTGGCTGAACTGGCGGGATGACCAGATCGAGGACGGATCCTCATCTGGTACAGTGGATGAGGGACGTCGAGGTGTTGCTGTGGACGACGTCGTCGGGGAAGAGGCTCTGGCTGGGTGGTGGACGGAGGAGGGTGTGGGGCTTCGCGGGTTTTCCCAGCCTCGGTGTACGAATGGGTGGGCGGATGGGATGGGAGTGGGGAACCATGGCTTAGGGACGCGCTTGTCGGAAATGTGGGGTAAGTTATGAAAGTACCCCCACCAATTTGAGGCAGTTCTTTTGGTTCAGGGGTATCACGGGCATTTCGCGTGTCGGGATTTCACAGGAGGTGGGAGTTTTCGCGCACGTTGTAATTTTGGAATAGCAAGGCGCGGGTTGAGATGGAGGGAGTTGTCGGAGCACAACGAGACAAAGATATATCTTAAATATTTCGGGCTAACAAGGCGCGGGTTGAAATTTCCGGACAAGCCTAACGTGTACTGTACCAAATCAATTCGCACTACAAATGTCATTCAAAACTTTGAATTCATGTTATGTTCAATTAAAATATTTCGCTACGTGTATAATGCATGCAACCTAGTACTCAAATGAACATTTTAGTGCATTCCAAACGTATATACTACCGCTTCAATATGAACTAAATTTGAATTCGTTTCTCTATTTGAATAAGATCTACAATAATGATTGTTGTGAAGTCAAAGCATTTGAATTCGTTTCTCTGTTTTAATAAGATCTACAATCATCATTATTGTCAAGTTAAACCATCGTTTGTGTATTATCTTCATAGAACACCACATGATTAGTCTCGAGTTACATATGAACTATGTGTACTATATGAACTCGAACTCGATTTTTTTAATCCACTTTATGTTGATTTCAAATCATAGTACATTTCAAGCTCTAGCTAGATCTTCACAAACTAAACCATGTCTCATATGTATAATGTGTTTATCACATTATGTATGGAGCCTCGCCCCCTACGCCTACAAGTATTTAGATGTGAGTTGCAAACACCACAATTACCACAAATTCAAATAAAATGTGAGAATGTTCGATATATAGTATTGTTTAGATTGTTCGATATTTAGTTGTAAGCTGCAAACGCCACACATTATCACAAATTCAAATAAAATGTGAGATTATTCGATGTATAGTATGGTTTAGATTGTTCGACATTTAGCTGTAAGTTGCAAACGCCATGCATTTATCACATTAGGGTATAACATGTGCAAAACCACAACACGCGTATCACCGCGATATTCATGCATGCATATGTTTAAAACACTATGATCTCCTATTCAAATATATGAATCCACTTTCATATCAAGTTATGATCTTTGTTAGTCTCTTACACCCACACAATCCTCTAACCTTTGTAGCTACCACTAACTTTCTCTCGTGCATGCACACGCCCTCCTCGCCCTCCCCCTCCCTCAGCATTCTATCCATTGCGCACATTCATTTTTTTCTTTAGTTCGTTCTCCCACAGTCTCCACAACTCCCGACACACACCGATCGATAAACCTCTCTAGCGATGTCTGCCTACAACATACACACGCACCTTCAACCTCCTCCTTTATGTGTCCCTGCCTTGTGTCTCTCATACGGTCCCACACACGTGTAAACTCTTGCCCCTCTTTTCATCGATCTCACAACCGCACACTCCTCCCCCTGTCTAGCTAGTAGCTGGGCCTCTTGCACCACCTCCTAGCTCCATTCTCTCTATCTATCCGTCTCGCTGGGCCTTATTTGCCTCTAACAAATGGACGTACACCGACCGATCTCCCGCTATACATATAGCTAGCTAGGTCCTTACAACTCGTTTTTTCCAACGCGTCGATCGATCTACCTCATTAGTTATGTCTCTCCCTTCCTCCGACAAACAACAATTGATCTACTGATCTAGTTAGGTTTGCTTACCAAACACATGGTTCCCCTTCATCATCCATGGATGTGTCCCGACAGATCTATCACGCACAGGCACAGACAGAAACACATCCCCACTCTTATTGATAATATTGCAGTTCCACCCTCAGTTTGTCTAGTAGGCCTCTCCCACCATCTTCGAGAAGCAACTCCATCACCCATCCAGCACTCTACCCCTCTCCCTCCCTCTCTCTCTCCTCTCTCTCTCTCTCTCTGTTCCATCCTATTTCCTGTCCTTCGGTTATGTATGGATGTCGACCGATCTCCCTCAAGACATAGTTGGGTCTCTCCTTCTCAACACATATATGAGTCGTTCTACCTCTATAGTTAGGCCTCTGCCTACCCCTCCCCCCACCCCCTCCCACACACACACACACCGATACATCGAGTGCTCTAGTCATGTCTCCCTGCCACACACAAACTTGACCCGTGCCCTCTGACGTTCCGGTAGCTAGGTCAGTCGCCCTATATCTTTGACTTGCACACACACACAATTTCGATGGCTCTCTGCTACCTCTTGAGCACTGCGTTGGTTCTCCCTTGAAGAGGAAAGGTGGATGCAGCAAAGCAGCGTAAGTATTTCCCTCAGTTTTTGAGAACCAAGGTATCAATCCAGTAGGAGACAACGCTCAAGTCCCACGCACCTACACAAACAAATAAGAACCTTGCAACCAACGCGATAAAGGGGTTGTCAATCCCTTCACGGCCACTTGCAAAAGTGAGATCTGATAGAGATGATAAGATAATATTTTTGGTATTTTTATGATAAAGACTAAAAGTAAAGAAAGCAAAATAAATGGTAATAGAAATAGCTTGTTGACGGGAGATTAATATGATGGAAAATAGACCCGGGGGCCATAGGTTTCACTAGTGGCTTCTCTCAAGATAGCATAAGTATTACGGTGGGTAAACGAATTACTGTCGAGCAATTGATAGAATTGAGCATAGTTATGAGAATATCTAGGTATGATCATGTATATAGGCAGCACGTCCGTGACAAGTAGACCAACTCCTGCCTGCATCTACTACTATTACTCCACACATCGACCGCTATCCAGCATGCATCTATAGTATTAAGTTCATAAGAACAGAGTAACGCTTTAAGCAAGATGACATGATGTAGTGGGATAAACTCATGCAATATGATATAAACCCCATCTTTTTATCCTCGATGGCAACAATACAATACGTGTTGTTTCCCCTACTGTCACTAGGATCGAGCACCGCAAGATTGAACCCAAAGCTAAGCACTTCTCCCATTGCAAGAAAGATCAATCCAGTAGGCCAAACCAAACTGATAATTCGAAGAGACTTGCAAAGAAAACCAATCATACATAAAAGAATTCGGAGGAGATTCAAATATTGTTCATAGATAATCTTGATCATAAACCCACAATTCATCGGATCTCGACAAACACACCGCAAAAGAAGAGTTACATCAAATAGATCTCCAAGAGAATCGAGGAGAACTTTGTATTAAGATCCAAAGAGAGAGAAGAAGCCATCTAGCTAATAACTATGGACCCGAAGGTCTGAAGTAAACTACTCACACATCATCGGAGAGGCTATGGTGTTGATGTAGAAGCCCTCCGTGATCGATGCCCCCTCCGGCGGAGCGCCGGAAAAGGCCCCAAGATGGGATCTGACGGGTATAGAAGGTTGCGGCGGTGGAAATAGGGTTTTTGCTCCGTATATGATGTTTCCAGGGTATATGAGTATATATAGGCGAAGGAGGTCGGTCAGGAGAGCTACGAGGGGCCCACGAGGGTGGAGGGCACGCCCAGGGGGTAGGCATGCCCCTGCCTCATGGCCTCCTTGTTGATTGCTTGACGTCCACTCCAAGTCCTATGGATCACGTTTGTTCCGAAAATCACGTTCCCGAAGGTTTCATTCCGTCTGGACTCCGTTTGATATCCTTTTCCTTCGAAACACTGAAATAGGCAAAAAACAGCAATTCGGGCTGGGCCTCCGGTTAATAGGTTAGTCCCAAAAATAATATAAAAGTGTATAATAAAGCCCATTAAACATCCAAAACAGAATATAATATAGCATGGAACAATCAAAAATTATAGATACGTTGGAGACGTATCACTCTCTTCATCGATCTCGCACCCACCCACTTGATCCTCTCTTCGACTCTATCGATATCTATGACCCCTCCCTCTCTTCTCGTGGATCGCCCGACCCTCTATATATGATATGGATAGGCCTCCATTTCACACACATTACATGCAAAATTTTGTTTGAGATGTCATCGACACACATTCCCACAAATACATTCACGAAATCAACCTCCCCCCCCCAAAACAAAAAACACTCACGAATGCACAAGCCATTTGTCTAGGTTTGTATCTCTCACACACATCCACGTAGGTGGGGGACATGCACGAAGAGAAGAGGTGCACGCACGGAGCATGTACTCCCGTCTCTTTCCCAACCACACCCGCGCGGGTACACGGTGGAGCTCATTTCTATACGAAAAGGTAGCCCACGTGGTAACTTGACACGTGTACTGGTTGTCCACTGGATGGAGGGAGGATCATCTACCACGGGTGAACAAACAAATTGCAACTTGACGCGTTATGTTAAAAAGAGGCAAACCATGTGGGGCCTACCTTAGAGGCAAGGCTCTATACACTGGAGTACTTTTGATGTGTCGCGTCAACTCGCAGAACGAGGAGAAGCTTGCTTAGTACGCCGTCTCCCCCGCCCACGGGTGCGGTGGCTCGCAGGATGAGGTGATGCTTGCTTACTAATGAGTACGTACGCCTTACGCCCGCTCCGTCGCCCACGCGCGCGGTGGCTCGCAGGACGAGGAGAAAATTTTACTAGTACGCCCTCTGTTTACTCCTCATCCCTACCTTGGTTATACAGATTATCATATTGTTTGGAATATATGTCCTTTAGTAGCTTTCAATATGAACTACTAGTACATACTCCAAACACTGATGTATATAGACGTATTTTAGAGTGTAGATTCACTCATTTTTGCTTCGTATGTAGTCCATATTGAAACGGATGTAATAGTACGCACTCTCCCTCGCCCCTCGACCCTCGCCACGTGGTGGACGTGCAGCAATTCATTCGGTCTCATATATCTAGAATGATATATATTGCAGTATCATTATTGCTCGACTTCCCGAAGAGGCGAAGAGCCAATCACAAGGTTAATAGTTTGGAGATGCCAAGCGCAAGGTTTATAGGAGAACGAGTAGTAGGTGCCGCGTCATTTATAAATAAAGTTTGTTTTCTTCAGTGGCACGTACGCAATATAAATAGGTTCATATGGAGAGAAAAGGAAACCGCTTGTCGGTGTACAAAAGTAGGGGCACACCTTTGTACCCCTTTACTTGTGCACGGGCAGTCAGAGCCGCACGCCACGGCCACACTAAGCAGGGCAGAGGAGGGGGCCCGGAGAGAAGCCGAAGCACAAGATGGCCAAGGCAACGCCAAGACCAAAGATACCAAAGAGCGAGAGGGCGAGGTGTACTCCCCCGGCAAGGCCCTTACCGGGGCAGCCTCCGCGGCCCCGGCAAGAGCCTTGCTGGGGCAACTTGCCCGATGCTAACAGAGCGAGCCACCCTTGAGCCCACAGGTTCCAACTCAACCAACCACATTGGAACTAGGCCTCGGGAGGCACCTCCGTGGTAGCATGCAAATCTTTGTCAAGACCATAGAGATATGAGATCAGATGAGAACAAGAAGACGTCGACCCTCGGCGGGGTCCTTGCCGAGGAGATCCACAAGACCCCCGGCAAGCTCCTTGCCGGGGACGACTACAACGCCACGGCAAGACCCTTGCTGGGCCCCCGGCAAGGCCCTTGCCGAGGGCGTCAGCGGGGCCACAGCCAGGCCCGCATCGACCAAGACTCCACCGCCGTCCCCAAGCAGCTGCTAGCTCAACCAGCTGGGCAGGCACCTGCGTGGTGACGGGCGGCCTCTACGCCAACTCAGCAAGCACCTGCATGGTGACATGCAGATCTTCGTGAAGACCCTACCACCGCGCCACCTCAGCTGTCTGCCTGCCTACATGGCGCCGCATGCATCGCAGGCCTGGGCGCGTGTCGAAGCAAGGCGAGGCGGCAACGGATGGGACGGGCCTAGTTCCCGTCCCCAATAAAGCTAAGGGACACCTAAGCTACGCGTTAAATGCGTCTTGTCCTGTAACACAAGCGATAAGCTCGCAGCACTGTAGGCCTTTCCACCTCCTGTGTGCCACTATGACAGCCCCTTTCGACTATAAAAGGAGGCCCCTGGCATACTGGAGGGGGATTCGGCTCTTTTGGACTACGCAGCCACCATAGCTAGTTCGAGAGCTCAAGAACTCTCTCAAATACACACCAAAGCAGGACTAGGGTATTACGCATCCTCGCGGCTCGAACCTGGGTAAACGATCCTTGTGTTGACTGCTAATCCTGCTCTTCTCACAACCCCGCGCCCCGGCAATCGTAGTAGGGATTCTTGTGATCCCATAGGTGTCGTTTTCCACTGAAACCGCTCCACTATATACATAGGTAGGACGAGCCTACACGGTTGCTTGTTGGGGTTGCTCTCTTCAGTTTTCACACTCTCTCGCACAAAACCACTGTGGCCACATCTTTAACATCCCGACGGATCACGTCCGCCGGGGGAAGGGGTGGATGCTTAGTGTAGATGCGGTCGCCATCGCCGACGGCGAAAACCCACTGTCGGCACGTCCCGATCAGGGGTCCCCACCATTCTCTCTCACAAAGCCGGTGAGGTTGCGTTCGTCCATTGCTCACTGCCGCGACGTGGGTAGTTGCCTCCTCCCGCCGCCCTCCTCTAGGTTGAGCTACAACCCGACATCCCTCAAGTACAACTCCCTTTACAGCCGGCTTGCACCACTGCTCCAGCTGCCCGGCACATACCTCTACTGGCTTCTACGTACTGTATTTGTGATGAGTTTATGTCTCATAAACTAGTCCCAGTAATCTTATTCTAATCACGCTTCTTCAATTTCTTTGCCACAGGGATGCTCACCTTAATTTTGGTGAAACTGCACAAAATGATCCGATGGTCAAAGGGTTGCAAACTTCATTTCTTAGGAAGCTCCGACGTTGCCAGCAAATTAAAGCCTGGTTAGGGTTTACGGTTCAAGGGCTAGGGACTGCATGGATCGTTTTTTTCTTTAGTTGTCTCTGTTTCAATGGCTAGGGACTGCATGGGTAGTAGTAGTATTGTACGCCTTATGCCCGCTCCCTCGCCCACGCGCGCGGTGGCTCGCAGGACGAGGAGAAAATTTTACTACTCCCTCCGTTTACTCCTCGTCCCTACTACCTTGGTTAGAGAGATTATCATATTGTTTGGAATATATATGTCCTTTAGTAGATTTCAATATGAACTACTAGTACATACTCCAAACACTAATGTATATAGATGTATTTTAGAGTGTAGATTCACTCATTTTGCTCCGTATGTAGCATAAAGTTGAGACACTTATTTTGGAACGGAGGGAGTACATAATTGCTATGATCTGTCAATCATTGAGATGCAATAGCATGCATGTTAGTCTCCTTTGTATTTGATGAAATGTTGCAACGTGCAACCTTGAACACAAGATACATGTAACAGAAGCTGGAAGCTTCATAGCATTGTACTATTTCGCTGATAAATTACAGTACGTACTATACAAGTACTTCCTCCGTTCCTAAATATAAGTCTTTGTAGAGATTTCACCATGAACCACATACGGATGTATATAGATGCATTTTAAGTGTAGATTCATTCATTTTGTTCCATATGTAGTCCACCTAGTGGAATCTCTACAAAGACCTATATTTAGGAACGGAGGGAGTACTATGTAAAGAGTTAGGTGTTGCACGGTGTCCAGAAAATATGGTGATAGTGTGAGGTGGGCCATGTAATCACTGAGCCTGCGTGTTTTCACTGCTCTTGCACTCCTCCGCCTTAAGAATGGAGAAAATTGTAATCTAGTAGTACCTCCTTTCGCCGAAAGCGTGGGACATCCAGCAGTCCTACCACCTCAGTAATAATTACCAATGAGCCGTCAAATCACATAGACCCAGCAGTAAGTTGGACGGACGAAGCAACCATCACTCTTGAATCCGCTTCTCCCTTCAACGCAGGCGCCAGTGAGAGGTCGCGTCCGCTCAGCCCGGGCATGAGTGCGGCACCGATTCTTTGGAGCGGCGCTAACCATTTCGGGCGGGAAGCGCGTGCGGGTGATGGAGGGGCTTTGGGTGGGCCAGGCTAGTCAGGAGCGGGCATGGCAGTTGTCCGCCTGTCCCTATCGGACGCCCAGAAATGAGAGGATGCATCGACTCTCGCGGCTAAAATCGTACACTACACACCATCTCTCTGTAGGAGTAGGTCGATCTGTCGCTCTCTCTAACACATTACATGCTGTTAAACACACACACGCACACGCACACACAGGTTCATAGAATAGGAAAATCGTGCGAGTGCGAAGCCACAGGAAGTGAGATACAAATCGAGTACGTACAAGAAGAGAAGAGGTGATGAATATTCCATCAAACCTGGACTGAGGAGTAGTACTCCCTCCGTCTAGGTGTTAAGTCATCCTACGGAAATCAGATATTCCCAAAATGTTTAGGCGTCGTCCATTAACTTCGCATCTCAATCCCCTCATGGCCTTGTTCCTAGCGAGCGTTGTTACTTAGGGAATGTTTGGATCCTTAGCAAGAACAGCTTATAGCATAGCCGGGCAAGGTTAGGCGTTTGGAACTGTTAAAATATGTTAGCTTTTGTGGGCCAGCTAGCTTGGGTGGGCTAGAAAAACCTTGCTAGCTCAGGAGAGCCAGATCGGCTCGCTTCCGACGGCAAACTTCGCGTAGTGTAGTAACATAGACTAGTAACATATGCATGTTACTAGTCCAAGTTACTCACCACTATGACCAGCCTAAGCAATGTAACCAGACGCTCCTTACTCTGCCTTGTTATCTCCCCCGGAAACCCAATGCATGGAGCGCAACTACGCGTTGATCAGTCAAGAAATCAAAGTCGGCTTGCATGCGAGTTAATACGTGGCCCTGCATGGTAGCTAAAATGGCATCTCTTAGTTGTTTGGATTAATTGTTGCGTTTAGAGACAGAAATCAGGGCTTTGATTGGAGGAATGACCGGTCAAGTTTCTCCTTCTCCTCCAATCTGCTTGCACCTTGGTCCCGTTGCACCTTCTAACGTGACTTATTACACCTAGACGGAGGGAGTCGTACGAGATACGGTGGCACACTGACTTAGGTCGAATACAAGTGCCCAAAATTGTGTGCATGTTATAATAAGGATTCGCTTAAAATAGTGCGTGAGCGAACAGAGGGATCAATTGGACAGTGCTCCCGAGCAGTAGCGAGATGTGTGAGGTAAGATACACCGCTGGCGCTTTTAATTTTTCTTATTAATTTGTTTGTTTCACCCTCTGACTGGTGGGACCCAACGTACTACATGGAGAGAGGTAAGGTGACTAAGGCTGCATTATTTCTGCACCACTGTGGATAGTCTTACCACCAAAGCCACATGACATGATTATGATTTAAATCCCAATGACTCCCACACACAAAAAAACACGGCATGCTTGTCACACGAATGCAGGAATGTATAAAAGGTTATTTTCCTCTCGTTGAACATAACGGGAGGGTTGTGTAGCTGGTTAGCCTGTTCGCTCATCAAACTTGAGGTCTCGGGTTCGATAACTACACTTGAGCATAATTCGTGCCAGGAGGAATCTTTGACTGGTCAAAATGGATGGATACGGAGCTGTACGATCTCGTAGTGACCGTATAATCACCTCGTCACGTATAAGCTGCAGCCTCGGTGCTTGTTTTCTAGGGTTTGCACTTTTCACACTCTCTCCAGTATATATATACGCTGGAGCCTCAGCGCTTGTAGTTGCTCTCTTCACACTCTCTCACCCTCTCCAGATCTAAACAAGACTTCGTTGGCCTCTCTCTCTCCCCTCACTGCTGGTCTGCTTGTAGTTGCTCTCTTCACACTCTCTCACCCTCTCTAGATCTAAACAAGACTTCGTTGGCCTCTCTCTCCCCTCACTGATGGTCTGCTTGTAGTTGCTCTCTTCACACTCTCTCACCCTCTTCAGATCTAAACAAG
This sequence comes from Triticum aestivum, assembly GCF_018294505.1. NCBI lineage: Eukaryota > Viridiplantae > Streptophyta > Magnoliopsida > Poales > Poaceae > Triticum > Triticum aestivum. The sequence goes on along the minus strand of NC_057808.1, from coordinate 14,283,686 downwards.
ACTTCGTTGGCCTCTCTCTCTCCCCTCACTGTTAGTCAAAGAGCCTGCAGGATCCGTCTGTCGGGAAGGGAAGGAGGCTTAACGCTGTCGCCGTCGGCGAGGGAGGGAATCCACTACCAGCGCAGCTGTTCACTTTCACCCAGCGGCGGCGCGGGAGGGCCTCCGACCCCTTCTTCTTCGCCGCCGTACATAGTGTGGGTCGAACGGCCTCCGGTCGCCCACCGAACCACATCCCAAGAACCTTAAGGTATAATTTACTTATTCCACATGCATTGCTCTAGCTGCATGTGGGCTTTTTCCGCTTCTGCACTCGAATCTAGGTGTTGGATCAAACAGGAAAGTAGTGGGGAAAGTTGTATACCATGAATCAAGGACGTGGTTCAAAGAGGAAAGGAATGGGGGAAAGTAGTGGGAAAAGTTGTATAGCATGAATCAAGGACGTGGTTCAAAAAGGAAAGGAAGGGGGAAAGTAGTGGGGAAAGTTGTATCGCATGAATCTAAGATGTGGTTCAAAGAGGACAGGAATGGGGGAAAGTACTGGGGAAAGTTGTATAGCATAAATCTATGACGTGGTTCATAGAGGAAAGGAAGTGGGGAAAGTACTAGTACAGACTGGCTATCCAGCACCTACGTTGGTCGAAAAGGGAAAACAATGACAAACGCAGTATGCACATCTGTAACGAACTGATCTTTTGTTTTGGGGGACAAGGCTGTAGAGTTTGAGCAGGACTAGATTTGCTGCGCTCAAATAGGGAAAGGTGTCTAAAGATAACAAAACTGGGACCAACACAGATATGCTCCTTGGTTGTTTGTTCTTTGTTGCAACAGACTGTGCATCACCCCAGTACATTGGTAGATGCACAAGGTGCTGGTGCGTCCACTATCCCATGCAACTCTTTAGCTGTTGTTAATCTAAGGCCCTGTTTGGTTAAAAACTCCCTAGTCCCTACCTGCTTGGTTCCAGGGACTAAATGTCACGCCCAAGATGCGACCCTATCCTAAAGGAACTCGACGGTCCCACCAAAGGATAGAAGCGCATCTTGAAGACGCTTTTGCAAGGTGGATATCATTACATCAACATTACATAATATTTGGGGATACATACAAGGCATACAAATGCCGCAAGAATACATCAAAACATGATACATAAGAACAGCATCCGACTACGGATGAAACATAAATAGAAACTCAAACGACATCCACCCTGCTAGCCCAGGCTGCCGACCTGGAACCTATCCCCTGATCGAAGAAGAGGCAGAAGAAGAACTCCAAACAAGTAAACATCGCTCTCGCGTCATGATCATCGCACAACCTGTACCTGCAACTGGTGGTGTAGTAATCTGTGAGCCACGAGGACTCAGCAATCCCATTACCATGGGTATCAAGACTAGCAAAGCTTAAGGGGAAAGGAAAGGATAAAGTGGTGAGGTTGCAGCAGCGACTAAGCATGTATGGTGGCTAACTTACGCAACTGAGAGCGAGAAGAGAAGCAAAGGAACGGTCGTGAGACTAGCAATGATCAAGAAGTGATCCTGAACTCCTACGTACGTCAAACATAACCCAGAAACCGTGTTCACTTCCCGGACTCCGCCGAGAAGAGACCATCACGGCTACACACGCGGTTGATGCGTTTTAATTAAGGTCAAGTAGGTTATCTACAACCGGATATTAACAAATTCCCATCTGCCACATAACCGCGGGCATGGCTTTCGAAAGATAATACCCTGCAGGGGTGTCCCAACTTAGCCCATGATAAGCTCTCACGGTCAACGAAGGATATTCCTTCTCCCCGGGAAGACCCGATCAGTCTCAGAATCCCGGTTACAAGACATTTCGACAATGGTAAAACAAAACCAGCAAAGCCGCCCGATGCGCCGACATCCTGATGGGAGCTGCACATATCTCGTTCTCAGGGCAACACCGGATGAGACATCCTACGAGTAAAACCAGACCTCGAGTTTCCACGAGGGGGCCCCGCAGTCTACTCAGTTCGGACCAACACTTAGAGAAGCACTGGCCCGGGGGGGTTAAAATAAGATGACCCTCGAGAGAGTGACTCCCTAGGGAAAAGAAATAGGCTGGACAAATGGTAAAACCAAGGTTGGGCCTTGCTGGAAGAGTTTTATTCAAGGCGAACTGTCAAGGGGGTCCCATAAATCACCCAACCGTGTAAGGAACGCAAAATCCGGGAACATAACACCGGTATGACGGAAACTAGGGCGGCAAGAGTGGAACAAAACACCAGGCATAAGGCCGAGCCTTCCACCCTTTACCAAGATATATAGATGCATTAAAATATTATATAAGAGATATTGTGATATCCCAACATAAACATAATCCAACATGGAGCAATCTTCATCTTCACCTGCAGCTAGCAACGCTATAAGAGGGGCTGAGCAAAGCGGTAACATAGCCAAACAACGGTTTGCTAGGAAGGGTGTCAAAGGTTAGAGGTTCATGGCAATTTGGGAGGCTTGAGGAACAAGTGAATAGGTGGCGCAGCAAAGCGATAGAACGAAGCAACTAGCATAGCAATGATATTAATGAGATCCAAGGTGACGGTCATCTTGCCTGAAATCCCGCTAGGAAGAAGAACGAAACCATGAAGAAGATGAAGCCACGAAGACGAACGAATCCTCACGATCGCAACGACACGGGAACTATCAAGAAGAGGCACACAACAGGGTAAACACACCACACAAGAACAAGGCATGATGCTCAACCAAGAATGATGCATGACAAGGCCAAACGAAGCTACTCGTGACAAGAGAGGATGCATACAAGAACAACACACCAAGGCAAGTTTAAATGAGGCCGGAAACAACATATAACAATTCCGGTAAGTCCTCATATGCAAATTTCGAAATTGGTCCAGAACTGAATAAGCATTAAGTTGAAGTTGTTAAACAGCAAGTTAAATATCACCATGATGATCCACACGAAATTCTAGTCAAGTTACATATGAAGTTCATTAGATTCGGAGCTACGGCCTAGAAGATATGAGCAAAACAAGTTAAACATGACATTGATGCAAAATGCATACAAACATCAAGCAAACACCTCAAAACAAGGATGCAACATGATAATATGAAACTACATACAATTCTAAGCAAGTTTCATATAGAGCACGCTCCAAACGGAGCAACGGTGCAACACATACACTCCAAACAATACATGGCAACAATCTGTCCAAAACAGCAACTATGCATCTAGCAAGCATCAAAACAATATGCTACAGCAACTCAACATGAAAACAAAAGGCATGGACATGATATACAGGTAAAGTACAACAAAACATGAACAATGAGCTATCTCCAGAAATCAGTAGAACATGCTCAAAAGGACATGGCAAGATTGCAAAATAATAACAGATTCACAGACTTAGCAGAAATACTGGACATGACAGAAATAACATCAGGTAGCAATGTTCAGAGCACGAAATCAACATGCTACAGGAACTTCACATAGCAAAACAAGGCATGGAAGTGTCCTACTAAATGCACATGACAAAAGTCCCTTAGTGACCATAAGCCAAAACGGACTAGAAGATATGATGGCAAGCATGTAAACATAGCAAGTTTCGTTATCAGGTTTCAGACTTAGCAGAAAACAGAGCATGGCAGAAATAATAATATGAAGGCCTGTTTGTGAGCTTGATGCACTCAATACAGAGCAATTCATGACAAACCAAGCACACCTACAGCAAGATGGCATGTTTATGAAGCTATCCATGGCAAGAACAATAGCATATCATGTATGAATCAACTAACAAGCTTGGCAAAATTGCATATCATGATAAGAATCTGCCAGAAATATTTTATAGCAAACGTAGAGCAAGATTGAGTCATGCTATCGCACTCCATAATTGCAAACAAGGGCAGGAATGGATCAATTACAACAATATCTACAAAACATCCTTACTGAACATCTCCAAAATATGCATGGATCTCTCTGTAGCATCAAGTTTACATGGCAACAAGGTTACAGCAGACAAGGACTAGGAGAAATCACTAAGTCCCTGAAATCAGAAATACTACGGGGCCTACTTTGCATGCTTGTACTAGTCACCACAGAGATCACAAAAAATACATGGACTACACCACTAGAAAGATGGCATGGCATACTTCAAAACACATGTAGAGCTCATGCCCATAAGATGCACAGATTAAATGATACAAAAATGACAAATCTCCAAGTTCTGACAAGAACCAGAGAATAACAGCAACTAGCCCTCTTCCAACAGAGATTTGGGCATCAATATGACCTCTAATGAACATGGTGCAATTGAACAAAATGTAGAGCATCACGAGACGAACAATTTCACATATAATACATGCAAAATGGATCTACGAGCAGAAAGTTACACTAGGTCAAACAAGGGCACATAATATGGAAAAAATCTACGACTTAGCCAAAAACAGGAAAAAAAAACAGGCGAGCGACATATAGCTATAACGTGCACTGGGCGGGGTTTAGTGGGCTGCTCACATCGTGGGCACGGCCCAGGTTGCAGAGGAGGACGAGGCGGGCCGGGGCGCTGGGCTGGGCTGGACTGCGGAGGAGGCCCACGCGGCGCGAGGGGGAGGCGGCCCAGGCGGGCGCTCGTCGCCCTCTCCGACGAGGTCGACCGAGGCCATGGCAGGGCGGCGACGGTGGCACGGCCTCCGGCGAGGGGAGAAGGGCGAGGGAGGCCGGATCCGCGCCGGGGATGGATGGATCCGGGCGGCGATGCGGCGCGGAGGCGCGCCGGCCTGCGGAGGAAGGCGGCGGGTCGCGGGTTCGCCGGCGATGCGGAACACTGCGGTGGGGAGGAGGCGAGGCGCGGTCGCCGGGGTGGCGGACGGGCGGCGCGGACGACGGGGAACGGCGGGGACGCGGCGGCGCCGGGCGTCGGGCGGAGGCGGGGCACCTCGGGCGCGGGAGGCAGGCGGCGGGGACGACGGCGGCGAACGGGGGCACGCCGGCGGCGGGAGGCGCGGCCTGGCGCGGGGCGCTGGCGGCTCGGGCGAGGCCGATGGGCCTGGCGGGCCGCGCACGGGCCTCGGCGGGCCCGAGCGGCTGGAGGCGCGGGGCTGGGGCGACGTGGCCGCCCCTGGTTGGCTCCAGCCGGCTGGGTGGCGGCGCTGGCCAGTGGGAGCGCGCCACTTGGCGGCGGGGAGGTGGCCGGCGCCGGATTTCAAGGAGGGAGGCGGCTGGAGGCGCGGAAAACGAGGGGGAGGTTGGTGGAGGCCAAAAATGGCATGTGGGGGTGTATATATAGAGAAAGGGGGGGTTAGGATTAGGGTTAGGAGGGGTTTCGGAGCTCTCCGATCGCAATCGAGCGGTTCCGGACGCGATGAGGAGAAGGCTGTGTCTAGGGGACTGGACTTGGACTGTGAGAGAGGAGAGGGGAAGACCCGGCGACGGTTACGGAGACCGAAACGTCCGACGAAGGTACCGGCAACGGTACCGCTATGAGTTCAACGGTTGGGCTATCAAACGGACTCCGAACGCGATGAAATTTGACGGGCGGTCTGTCGGTGCTATACCAAGGCCACTCGGCAAATACCGACCCTTTCCGAGTACGTTTAATACCCGCACGCGAAAAGATACAAAAGGGGGCGCCGGGTGACATAGGAGTGCCGGATTGCAAAACGGACAACGGGGAAAATGCTCGGACGCATGAGACGAACACGTATGCGAATGCAATGCACATGATGACATGATATGAAAAGCAGATGATGACATGGCAAAGAGCAACACGCAAGCAGGTGACAAGGCAACGACAGCGAACAACTGGCAGACACCTGGCGCATCGGATCCGGGGCGTTACACTAAACATGGACTAGAGGTTATTAAATGACATGCTAAAAGACCATGTTACCCCTAGTAATGAACTAATAGAGACAAGGTGCGATGCGTGGCAGGGGCAACTGTTGGAAGAAGTCCCAAAAAGACTCCTCGGGGTCTTCTTTCTCTAGTCCCAAATGCCCACATTTAGTCCCTAAAAGTCCCTCCTGTTTGGTTTAGATGGGACTAACACGGAGTTTTTTTAGTCCCTCTACCAAAATGTCCCTGTAAACAAACACCCTCTAATAATGCCGCTGGAAAATTGATGCAATGCCACAGTTAAAAGCAAATTACATGTTTAACAAATTTTATTGTTAATATAATTTCTTTGTTAATATTAATCAATGCCACCGTTTGAGAAATGCTATTGTCTTGCTTTCTTTCCCATTTAGATAAGGTAGATGCTTCTTTTTGTTGGCTTCTGTGTCATCCACCATTATTGACCACTAGTTGTTTCCTTTGCACCTCTGTGTAAACAGGGTTATCTACTTCACCTCATTGCCATTGTGACCTTTTGTTGCATTGCACAAAACACTTTTGTTTTAAGAGTGTTTTGTGTAGTTCAACCAAAATGTCACACCGACAATGTTGCTTGATTGCTTGATCTTAGTGGAACTGCACAAGAGGAGATCTTACTTCCTATCCGTGTTGGCAAATTTGGTTCAGATCTTCTTCTTGTGAGTTGTTTGAATTCCGCATCATGAGAGGTCAGTACTAGCCTTCTTTCACATGATTCTGCAGTGTGCTTTCATATGTTGTGCTACTTGTACGGTAATGTTGCTTGATTTTAGTGAACTGCACAATGGAGACAAGACTTCCAATCTGTATGTGCAGCGCAATATCCCATTGAGGTAAGATAAGGATATTTCACAACTGTTGGCCTGTATTTTGCCACTTTCATCAGAAAATTAATGCCATTGTTTAGTGCTATACTTGTGCAACCTAATTGACATGCCCAATCTTACATTGAAGGCGAAGCTTGTCTGTTATTGAACTAAGTGATGAAGGGGAAGAACAAGCGGAAGAAAAACAAAAATCAACTCCTGGTGCTGTAATGAAGCACTGGAACTGTGATGACACAAGTAATGATATAGTTTTGCATCTTAATTTATTGCTATGGCTGGAACGACCAATTGTTTTGCCACTGATTTGATGCCACTCTTAATGTAATATGTAATTATCTCTACTTGTGCAAACAGGGATCTTCTTTGAAAATACCATATATTTTAGTGGAACTGCACAAGAAGATGTTGGAAACATTAATCTAATCGAGGAGTATATAGTAAGCATGGCCACCACAGTAGATAGAAACAGATGGTTCCGGAGAAGTGCTTCATCTGTATGCTCTACACAATAAGCCTCCTGACAAAGGTTGGTACTCGCCCACTGATTTCATCCATATGATTGAGCTTTGTCATCTCTATTGGTGTTGTGCTACTATTTAGATACTGTCATCAAAAAGTGGTATTGTCCTTGAGAAGTGCTTCATCTGTGTTGTTTTAAATATTTCCTTTCCTTTTTTTTGAGCAAATAGGGATGCTAGCATTTAGTTATCCTCTTGTCTTTGCACAACAGGATCATCCTCCTCTGAAGAAGAATATGGAGTACGTGAAGTGACTAGTTCTGATTATGCCAGGATGAAGAAGCCCTGTCTATCTTCTCATCAGAAGGAGCAGTTGAAGGATGGTTACATTACCCCCCACAAGACCACACTAACTTCAGCTCAAAAGGACTGACAAATCTCCATTTTCTTGCTGTGATGCGCGAGTACAATGTTGTTCTAGGATTCTTTCAAGTGAGTTCCATTTTTCTAAAAGTGTGCTCTACATGGACCATGTAGGTGCCTGTTTAAACTATCAATTCATAGTACAGTTTGCTTTATACTAATCACTTTTTTTGTATTTGTGCAAACAGGGGTGCCCAGCTTGATTTCAATGGGAACTACACAAAATGTTCATGAATACATTGAATCATTCATTTCCACCACAAGAAAGGAGGTGCCAATAAGTTCAAGGCGTTGCAACATATAAGGGCGAAATCATACAAGCTACGCGCGAATTTGGTTGATTTTGGTGGAACTGCACAAAAAGAACAGCTGGTTTATTTAGCACGAGGTGCCATGTCAATGTCCGAACTGATGGCAAACCCTGCCCATTCCACAATCGTAGGCATTTGATATTTTGGAATGGCAAAACCTTGTCAAAGTTTGCTCATTGATTTTAGCAAGAAGACATGCGTTTGTTATTTTCGAATGGGACGCCCTTTGCTGTCAGCAGCGTCGATCCATTTTTCTTTATTCTTTAGTTGTGAAGTAAATATTGGCTCTAACATGTGAATCGCTGAGATGCATAATCATCGATTGTTTTGAATGTTCTCTATGACATGTGAATCGTTGTGATTGCAATGTACAGGAACGCTAAAAAGCTGCTCAAACTCTTTGTACTCCTTCTGTTCCTTTTTACTTCGCACATTGTGAAAGTGCATACTTTTTTCTATAAGATTGGTCAAAGTAGAGATACTTTGACTGCAGACAAAACTTGTATGCAGACTAGAAAGGACCAGAGGGAGTACATGTGAAACTGCTGCAAACGAGGTGATCACCCTGGGAATAATGCTATTACGCATTGTTTTGCATGTTCATCCGATGCCAGTGATACAAGATTTCGAACTAATCGAAATAAATTCATTCATACACGGTCGGATTTCATATAAACATGCCGGATTTCATTACATTTCATACATTCTTCAACTAAAAAGGGGTGCAATGGAGGTATAATTAATTAACCGAAGCTACCCACCTGTGTCCGGCTGAGACGAACAGAAGCTTCAGTGACTTAACTGTAGGTGCAGTTGCATAACTGACATGTGGCCCAGATGCCTGTTGGGCCCACGTGTCAGTCAGCCAACTGCACCAGCAGTTAAGTAGAAGCAGCGTCCTTCTCCAACATAGCTCTCCGACTCCACGTCGCCGCCAAGAAGCTAACTGGCCGTCAGTGGTCAACCCGCCTAGCTTGTCATATCGATTAGGGCAACTAGGAGACCAATGATCAGGATCCCCACATGACAAACACCTTTCTTCTTGTCATTCTTCTTCTTGAAGTTCGTGTGTTGCACAGCCTTATTCTTCCCATCAAACTTTGCTTTACCATCAAACTTGCCCTTGTTCTTGAACTTGTGGGGCTGGAAGTTCTTCTATACTAGATTGGCACTAGATCCTCCCTCAGTTCCTCGAGCACGTGTGCCCTTTGCTCTCGCCTTTTCTTCCACATCAAGAGTGCCAATGAGATCCACGGAGGAAGCTTAGTGATGATACCTCCGGCAACAAACTTGTCCGGTAGCATACAACTGAAGTGCTCAAGTTCTCTAGCAAATGACTGTATCTCATGAGCTTGCTCAACCACGGAGCGCTCTTCAATCATCCTGTAATCATAGCATTGCTCCATGATGTACAGCTCAGTGCCAGCAACCGGAGGGTAGCAGCGGTGGCCTTACTTGGACCCGAGCGGCGGCGACCTGCCGTGTTCTACTCTTCCTCGTTTTCTGTGTGGAGCGGCCTTGTTGGCAGCGGAACAGGGCCTCGGTGGAGCCGGTGATGACCTCTGTCTCGTTTCCGGCGGGCGGCAACTCGGCGGAGCGGGGGAAATCCTCCCCCTCGTTGCCGGCAGGGTGGGGCCTCGGCGGAGCCGGCGGTGTCCTCTGCCTCGTTGTTGGCGCCGCGGGGCCTCGGTGGAGCAGGGCCTCGTCGACGCTGATAACCCACAAGTATAGGGGATCAATTGTAGCCTCTTTCAATAAGTAAGAGTGTCGAACCCAACGAGGAGCTAAAGGTAGAACAATATTCCCTCAAGTTCTATCGACCACCGATACAACTCTACGCACGCTTAACGTTCGCTTTACCTAGAACAAGTGTGAAACTAGAAGTACTTTGTAGGTGTTTTTGGATAGGCTTGCAAGAATATAAAGAGAGCGTAAATAAAAAGTAGGGGCTGTTTAGATAAAGACACAACTAAATTAGTTTTAGTAGAGAGCTTTTTGTCACGAGAAAGTTATTTGTCCCTAGGCAATCGATAACTAGACCGGTAATCATTATTGCAATTTTATTTGAGGGAGAGGCATAAGCTAACATACTTTCTCTACTTGGATCATATGCACTTATGATTGAGACTTTAGCAAGCATCCGCAACTACTAAAGATCATTAAGGTAAAACCCAACCATAGCATTAAAGCATCAAGTCCTCTTTATCCCATACGCAACAACCCCCTTACTCGGGTTTGTGTTTCAGTCACTCATGCAACCCACTATAAGCGAATCAAGAACGTATTGCAACACCCTACAGCGGGGATCCCTCACGCTTGCGCGACACTGAGAGCACCATAGGACAGCACCAATAATAAAACATGCAACTCAAACCAATCACGATCATCAAATAACCCATAGGACAAAACGGATCTACTCAAACATCATAGGATAGCCATACATCATTGGGAAATAATATATAGCGTTGAGCACCATGTTTAAGTAGAGATTACAGCGGGTAAGAGAGAGGTTACACCGCTGCATAGAGGGGGGAGAGTTGGTGATGATGGCGGTGAAGTTGTTGGTGAAGATTGCGGTGATGATGATGGCCCCCGGTGGCACTCCGGCGCCACCGGAAGCGAGGGAGAGAGAGCCCCCCCTCCTTCTTCTTCTTCCTTGACCTCGTCCGTAGATGGGAGAAGGGTTTCCTCTCTGGTCCTTGGTCTCCATGGCATGGGAGGGGCGAGAGCCCCTCCGAGATTGGATCTGTCTCTCTGTCTCTCTCTGTTTCTATGTTCTGTTCCTCTGCCCTTTCACCGTTTCGTATATTTATTTTATCCGTAACTCTGATTGGGTTGAAATCTTCGCTGTGATTTTTTCCTAAAAAATAGCTTTCTTGCGGCCGAAGAAGGGCATCAACCGCCTTACGGGGGGGGCCACGAGGGTCAGGGGCGCGCCCAGGGGGTGGGGCGCGCCCCCCTGCCGCATGCCTCCCTCGGGCACCGTCTCGCATGGATTTTCTTTCCCATATTATCCGAATATTCCAAAAATAATCTCCGTCCGTTTTTATCCCGTTTGGACTCCGTTTGATATGGCTATTCTGCGAAACAAAAACATGCAACAAACAGGAACTGGCACTGGGCACTGGATCAAGATGTTAGTCCCAAAAATAATATAAAAAGTTGCCAAAAGTATATGAAAGTTGTAGAATATTGGCATGGAACAATCAAAAATTATAGATACGACGGAGACGTATCAGCATCCCCAAGCTTAATTCCTGCTCGTCCTCGAGTAGGTAAATGATAAAAAAGATAATTTTTGATGTGGAATACTACCTAGCATAATCTTAATCATGTAATCTAATCATGGCATGAATATTAAGACACGAGTGATTCAAAGCAATAGTCTATCATTTGACATAAAAACAATAATACTTCAAGCCTAATAATAAAGCAATCATGTCTTTGTTGGGGATCGTTGCAGAAATTAAAAAAATTCTACGCATCACCAAGATCAATCTATGGAGAGACTAGCAACGAGAGAGAGGGGAGTGCATCTTCATACCCTTGAAGATCGCGATGCGGAAGCGTTGCAAGAACGCGGTCGGTGGAGTCGTACACGAAGCGATTCAGATCGCGGCCGAATCCGATCTAAGCACCAAACAACGGTGCCTCCGCGTTCAACACACGTGCAGCCCAGTGACGTCTCCCGCGCCTTGATCCAGCAAGGGAGAGGGAGAGGTTGGGGAAGACTCCGTCCAGCAGCAGCACGACGGCGTGGTGGTGGTGGAGGAGTGTGGCACTCTAGCGGCGGCCACCCCGGGGCGGTGGCCCCTCGGGGGGGCAGCGGCCCCCTTAGGGTTTCCAACTGGGGGGGCGCCCGCCCCCGGGGGGGCAGCGGCCCCCTAGGGTTTCCAACCCTAGGCGCCTTGGGCCCTTCGGAGGCGCACCAGCCCACTAAGGGGCTGGTTCCCACCCAACTACAGCCCATTAGGTCCTTCGGGGCAGGTGGACCCTCCTGGTGGACCCCCGGAACCCCTTCGGTGGTCCTGGTACAATACCGATAAACCCCGAAACCTTTCCGGTGACTGAAACTGGACTTCCCATATATAAATCTTCACCTCCGGACCATTCCGGAACTCCTCGTGACATTCGGGATCTCATCCGAGACTCCGAACAACATTCAGTAACCACGTACATCTATTCCCTATTACCCTAGCGTCATTGAACCTTAAGTGTGTAGACCCTACGGGTTCGGGAACTATGCAGACATGACCGAGACATCTCTCCGGCCAATAACCAACAGCGGGATCTGGATACCCATGTTGTCTCCCACATGTTCCATGATGATCTCATCGGATGAACCACGATGTCAAGGATTCAATCAATCCCGTATACGATTCCCTTTGTCTACCGATATAGCACTTGCCCGAGATTCGATCGTCGGTATACCGATACCTTGTTCAATCTCGTTACGGCAAGTCTCTTTAGTCATTCTGTAACACATCATCCCGTGACCAACCCCTTAGTCACATTGATCTCATTACGATGATGTCTTACCGAGTGGGCCCAGAGATACCTCTCTGTCATATGGAGTGACAAATCCCAGTCTCGATTCATGCCAACCCAACAGATACTTTCAGGGATACCCGTAGTGTACCTTTATAGCCACCCAGTTACGTTGTGACGTACCCTTACGGTATCCGGGAGTTGCACAATCTCATGGCCTAAGGAAAAGATACTTGACATTAGAAAAGCTTTAGCAGACGAACTACACGATCTTGTGCTATGCTTAGGATTGGGTCTTGTCCATCACATCATTATCCTAATGATGTGATCCCGTTATCATTGACATCCTATGTCCATGGTTAGGAAACCATAACCATCTATTCAACGAGCTAGTCAACTAGAGGCTCAATAGGGACATGTTGTGGTCTATGTATTCACACATGTATTATGATTTCCGGATAACACAATTATAGCATGAACAATAGACAATTATCATGAACAAGGAAATATAATAATAGCCCTTTTATTATTGCCTCTAGGGCATATTTCCAACAGTCTCCCACTTGCACTAGAGTCAATAACCTAGTTACATTGTGATGAATCGAACACCCATAGAGTTCTGGTGTTGATCATGCTTTGCACGTGGAAGAGGTTTAGTCAACGGATCTGCGACATTCAGGTCCGTATGCACTTTACAAATCTCTATGTCTCCATCTTGAACATTTTCACGAATGGATTTGAAGTGACGCTTGATATGCCTGGTCTTCTTGTGAAACCTGGGCTCCTTGGCAAGGGCAATAGCTCCAGTGTTGTCACAGAAGAGAGTCATCGGCCCCGATGCATTGGGAATAACTCCTAGGTCGGCAATGAACTCCTTCATCCAGATTGCTTCATGTGCTGCCTCCGAGGCTGCCATGTACTCCGCTTCACATGTAGATACCGCCACGACGCTTTGCTTGCAACTGCACCAGCTGACTACCCCACCATTCAAAATATACACGTATCCGGTTTGTGACTTGGAGTCATCCAGATCTGTGTCGAAGCTAGCATCAACGTAACCCTTTACGACAAGCTCTTCGTCACCTCCATAAACGAGAAACATATCCATAGTCCTTTTCAGGTACTTCAGGATATTCTTGACCGCTGTCCAGTGTTCCATGCCGGGATTACTTTGGTACCTTCCTACCAAACTTACGGCAAGGTTTACATCAGGTCTAGTACACAACATGGCATACATAATAGACCCTATGGCCGAGGCATAGGAGATGACACTCATCTTTTCTCTATCTTCTGCCGTGGTCGGGCATTGAGCCGCGCTCAATCTCACACCTTGCAATACAGGCAAGAACCCCTTCTTTGACTGATCCATATTGAACTTCTTCAATATCTTGTCAAGGTATGTGCTTTGTGAAAGACCAATGAGGCGTCTCGATCTATCTCTATATATCTTGATGCCTAATATATAAGCAGCTTCTCCAAGGTCCTTCATTGAAAAACACTTATTCAAGTAGGCCTTTATGCTTTCCAAGAGTTCTATATTATATCCCATCAATAGTATGTCGTCCACATACAATATGGGAAATGCTACAGAGCTCCCACTCACTTTCTTGTAAACACGGGCTTCTCCATAAATCTGCGTAAACCCAAACGCTTTGATCATCTCATCAAAACGAATGTTCCAGCTCCAAGATGCTTGCACCAGCCCATAGATCGAGCGTTGGAGCTTGCATACCTTGTCAGCATTCTTAGGATGGACAAAACCTTCCGGCTGCATCATATACAATTCTTCCTTAAGGAAACCATTAAGGAATGCCGTTTTGACGTCCATTTGCCATATCTCATAATCATAGAATGCGGCAATTGCTAACATGATTCGGACAGACTTCAGCTTCGCTATGGGTGAGAAGGTCTCATCGTAGTCAACCCCTTGAACTTGCCGATAACCCTTAGCGACAAGTCGAGCTTTATAGATGGTCACATTGCCATCCGCATCCGTCTTCTTCTTAAAGATCCATTTATTTTCTATGGCTTGCCGATCATCGGGCAAGTCCATCAAAGTCCATACTTTGTTTTCATACATGGATCCTATCTCGGATTTCATGGCTTCAAGCCATTTGTCAGATTCCGGGCCCGCCATCGCTTCTTCATAGTTCGAAGGTTCACCATTTTCTAACAACATGATTTCCAGGACAGGGTTGCCGTACCATTCTGGTGCGGAACGTGTCCTTGTGGACCTACGAAGTTCAGTAGCAACTTGATCTGATGTTTCATGATCATCATCATTAACTTCCTCTCTAGTCAGTGCAGGCACCACAGAAACATTTTCTTGAGCTGCGCTACTCTCCGGTTCAAGAGGCAATACTTCATCAAGTTCTACTTTCCTCCCACTTACTTCTTTCGAGAGAAACTCTTTCTCTAGAAAGGATCCATTCTTGGCAACAAAGATCTTGCCTTCGGATCTGAGGTAGAAGGTATACCCAATAGTTTCCTTAGGGTATCCTATGAAGACGCATTTTTCTGACTTGGGTTCGAGCTTTTCAGGTTGAAGTTTCTCGACATAAGCATCGCATCCCCAAACTTTCAGAAACGACAGCTTAGGTTTCTTCCCAAACCATAATTCATACGGTGTCGTCTCAACGGATTTCGACAAAGCCCTATTTAAAGTGAATGCGGTAGTCTCTAAAGCATAACCCCAAAATGATAGCGGTAGGTCGGTAAGAGACATCATGGATCGCACCATATCCAATAGAGTGTGATTTCGACGTTCGGACACACCATTACGCTGAGGTGTTCCAGGCGGCGTGAGTTGTCAAACAATTCCACATTTCCTTAAGTGCGTGAAAAATTCGTGACTCAAATATTCTCCCCCACGATCTGATCGTAAGAACTTGATTTTCCTGTCACGTTGATTCTCAACCTCACTCTGAAATTCCTTGAACTTTTCAAAGGTCTCAGACTTGTGTTTCAATAAGTAGACATACCCATATCTACTTAAGTCATCCGTGAGGGTGAGAACATAGCGATAACCACCGCGAGCCTCAACGCTCATTGGACCGCACACATCAGTATGTATGATTTCCAATAAGTTGGTTGCTCGCTCCATTGTTCCGGAGAACGGAGTCTTGGTCATTTTGCCCATGAGGCATGGTTCGCACGTGTCAAATGATTCATAATCAAGAGACTCCAAAAGTCCATCTGCATGGAGTTTCTTCATGCGTTTGACACCAATGTGACCAAGGCGGCAGTGCCACAAGTATGTGGGACTATCATTATCAACCTTACATCTTTTGGCATTCACACTATGAATATGTGTAACATCACGTTCAAGATTCAATAAGAATAAACCATTGACCAGTGGGGCATGATCATAAAACATATCTCTCATATAAATAGAACAACCATTATTCTCAGATTTTAATGAGTAGCCATCTCGGATCAAACGAGATCCAGATACAATGTTCATGCTCAAAGCTGGCACTAAATAACAATTATTGAGGTTTAAAACTAATCCCGTAGGTAAATGTAGAGGTAGCGTGCCGACGGCGATCACATCAACCTTGGAACCATTCCCGACGTGCATCGTCACCTCGTCCTTCGCCAGTCTCCGCTCATTCCGCAGCTCCTGTTTTGAGTTACAAATATGAGCAACCGCACTGGTATCAAATACCCAGGAGCTACTACGAGCGCTGGTTAGGTACACATCAATAACATGTATATCACATATACCTTTGGTATTGCCGGCCTTCTTATCCGCTAAGTACTTGGGGCAGTTCCGCTTCCAGTGACTGTTTCCCTTGCAATAAAAGCACTCAGTCTCAGGCTTGGGTCCATGCTTTGGCTTCTTCCCGGCAACTAGCTTACCGGGCACGGCAACTCCCTTGTCGTCCTTCTTGAAGTTCTTCTTACCCTTGCCTTTCTTGAACTTAGTGGTTTTATTCACCATCAACACTTGATGTTCCTTTTTGATCTCCACCTCCGCTGATTTCAGCATTGAATATACCTCAGGAATGGTCTTTTCCATCCCCTGCATATTGAAGTTCATCACAAAGCTCTTGTAGCTAGGAGGGAGCGACTGAAGGATTCTGTCAATAACCGCATCATCCGGGAGAGTAACTCCCAGCTGAGACAAGCGGTTGTGCAACCCAGACATTTTGAGTATGTGCTCGCTGACAGAACTATTCTCTCGACCCGGGCATGAGCTTGGAAAACCATTTTCAGCTCTTGGAACATCTCATATGCTCCGTGCTGCTCAAAACGCTTTTGGAGCCCCGGTTCTAAGCTGTAAAGCATGCCGCACTGAACCAGGGAGTAATCATCACTACGCGACTGCCAGGCGTTCATAACGTCTTGAGATGCTGGGAAAACAGGTGCATCACCTAGCGGTGCTTCAAGGACATATGCTTTCTTGGCAGCTATGAGGATAATCATCAGGTTACAGACCCAGTCCGTGTAGTTGCTACCATCGTCTTTCAGCTTGGTTTTCTCTAGGAACGCATTGAAGTTGAGGGCAACATTAGCGTGGGCCATTTAATCTACAAGACATATTGCAAAGTTTTAGACTATGTTCATGATAATTAAGTTCATCTAAGCAAATTATTGAATGAACTCCCACTCAGATAGACATCCCTCTAGTCATCTAAGTGATACATGATCCGAGTCAACTAGGCCGTGTCCGATCATCACGTGAGACGGACTAGTCATCATCGGTGAACATCTTCATCTTGATCGTATCTTCTATACGACTCATGTTCGACCTTTCGGTCTTCCGTGTTCCGAGGCCAAGTCTGTACATGCTAGGCTCGTCAAGTCAACCTAAGTGTATTGTGTGTGTAAATCTGGCTTACACCCGTTGTATTCGAACGTTAGAATCTATCACACCCAATCATCACGTGGTGCTTCGAAGCAACGAACCTTCGCAACGGTGCACAGTTAGGGGGAACACTTTCTTGAAATTATTGCGAGGGATCATCTTATTTAAGCTATCGTCGTTCTAAGCAAATAAGATGTAAAACATGATAAACATCACATGCAATCAAATAGTGACATGATATGGCCAATATCATTTTGCTCCTTTTGATCTCCATCTTCGGGGCGCCATGATCATCATCGTCACCGGCATGACACCATGATCTCCATCATCGTGTCTACACGAAGTTGTCTTGCCAACTATTACTTCTACTACTATGGCTAACGGTTTAGCAATAAAGTAAAGTAATTACATGACGTTTATGTTGACACGCAGGTCATAAATAAATTAAGACAACTCCTATGGCTCCTGCCGGTTGTCATACTCATCGACATGCAAGTCGTGATTCCTATTACAAGAACATGATCAATCTCATACATCACATATATCATTCATCACATCCTTTTGGCCATATCACATCACACGGCACATGCTGCAAAAACAAGTTAGACGTCCTCTAATTGTTGTTGCAAATTTTTACGTGGCTGCTATAGGTTTCTTAGCAAGAACGTTTCTTACCTACGCCAAAACCACAACGTCATATGCCAATTTCTATTTACCCTTCATAAGGACCCTTTTCATCGAATCCGATCCGACTAAAGTGGGAGAGACAGACACCCGCTAGCCACCTTATGCAACTAGTGCATGTCAGTCGGTGGAACCTGTCTCACGTAAGCGTACGTGTAAGGTCGGTCTGGGCCGCTTCATCCCACGATGCCGCCGAATCAAGATAAGACTAGTAACGGCAAGTAAATTGACAAAATCGACGCCCACAACAACTTGTGTTCTACTCGTGCATAGAAACTACGCATAGACCTAGCTCATGATGCAACTGTTGGGGATCGTTGCAGAAATTAAAAAAAATTCTACGCATCACCAAGATCAATCTATGGAGAGACTAGCAACGAGAGAGAGGGGAGTGCATCTTCATACCCTTGAAGATCACAATGCGGAAGCGTTGTAAGAACGCGGTCGGTGGAGTCGTACAGGAAGCAATTCAGATCGCGGCCGAATCCGATCTAAGCACCAAACAACGGTGCATCCGCGTTCAACACACGTGCAGCCCGGTGACGTCTCCCGCGCCTTGATCCAGCAAGGGAGAGGGAGAGGTTGGGGAAGACTCCGTCCAGCAGAAGCACGATGGCGTGGTGGTGGTGGAGGAGCGTGGCTCTCCAGCAGGGCTTCGCCAAGCACTGCGAGAGACGAGGAGGGAGAGGGGTAGGGCTGCGCCAAGAGAGAGGGAGACTCCTATCCCTGGCAACCCCAAAACCCCCACTATATATAGGGGAAGGGGAGGGGGCCGCCCCCCTAGATCCATCTAGAGGGGGGCGGCGGCCCCTCGGGGGGGCAGCGGCCCCCTTAGGGTTTCCAACTAGCGCCCGCCCCCGGGGGGGCAGTGGCCCCCTAGGGTTTCCAACCCTAGGCGCCTTGGGCCCTTGGCGGGGCGCACCAGCCCACTAAGGGGCTGGTTCCCACCCAACTACATCCCATTAGGTCCTTCGGGGCAGGTGGACCCTCCCGGTGGACCCCCGGAACCCCTTCGATGGTCCCGGTACAATACAGATAAGCTTCAAAACCTTTCCGGTGACTGAAACTGGACTTCCCATATATAAATCTTCACCTCCGGACCATTTCGGAACTCCTCGTGACGTCTGGGACTCCGAACAACATTCGGCAACCACGTACATCTATTCCCTATAACCCTAGCGTCATCGAACCTTAAGTGTGTAGACCCTACGGGTTCGGGAACTATGCAGACATGACCGAGACATATCTCCGGCCAATAACCAACAGCGGGATCTGGATACCCATGTTGGCTCCCACATGTTCCACGATGATCTCATCGGACGAACCACGATGTCAAGGATTCAATCAATCCCGTATACGATTCCCTTTGTCTACCGATATAGCACTTGCCCGAGATTCGATCGTCGGTATACCGATACCTTGTTCAATCTCGTTACGGCAAGTCTCTTTAGTCATTCTGTAACACATCATCCCGTGACCAACCCCTTAGTCACATTGATCTCATTACGATGATGTCTTACCGAGTGGGCCCAGAGATACCTCTCTGTCATATGGAGTGACAAATCCCAGTCTCGATTCATGCCAACCCAACAGATACTTTCGGGGATACCCGTAGTGTACCTTTATAGCCACCCAGTTACGTTGTGACGTTTGGCACACCCAAAGTACCCTTACGGCATCCGGGAGTTGCACAATCTCATGGTCTAAGGAAAAGATACTTGACATTAGAAAAGCTTTAGCAGACGAACTACACGATCTTATGCTATGCTTAGGATTGGGTCTTGTCCATCACATCATTATCCTAATGATGTGATGCCGTTATCAATGACGTCCTATGTCCATGGTTAGGAAACCGTAACCATCTATTGATCAACGAGCTAGTCAACTAGAGGCTCACTAGGGACATGTTGTGGTCTATGTATTCACACATGTATTACGATTTCCGGATAACACAATTATAGCATGAACAATAGACAATTATCATGAACAAGGAAATATAATAATAACCCTTTTATTATTGCCTCTAGGGCATATTTCCAATAGTCTTTTCAAAATAACATGGCCAAAGAAAGTTATCCCTACAAAATCATATAGTCTGGCTATGCTCCATCTTCACCACACAAAATATTCAAATCATGCACAACCCCGATGACAAGCCAAGCAATTGTTTCATACTTTTGATGTTCTCAAACCTTTTCAACTTTCACGCAATACATGAGCGTGAGCCATGGACATAGCACTATAGGTGGAATAGAATATGATGGTGGAGGTTGTATGGAGAAGACAAAAAGGAGAAAGTCTCACATTGACGCGGCTAATCAATGGGCTATGGAGATGCCCATCAATTGATGTCAATGTGAGGTGTAGGGATTGCCATGCAATGGATGCACTAAGATCTATAAGTGTATGAAAGCTCAAACTGGAAACTAAGTGGGTGTGCATCCAACTTGCTTGCTCATGAAGACCTCGGGCATTTGAGGAAGCCCATCATCGGAATATACAAGCCAAGTTCTATAATGAAAATTCCCATTAGTATATGAAAGTGATAACTCAAGAGACTCTCTATATGAAGGATCATGGTGCTACTCTGAAGCACAAGTGTGGTAAAAGGATAGTAACATTGCCCCTTCTCTCTTTTTCTCTCATTTTTTTATTTTATTTTTTATTTTTTTGGTGGGCTTCTTTGGCCTCTTTTTTTATTTGGGCTTCTTTGGCCTCTTTTATTTTTTTGTAAAGTCCGGAGTCTCATCCCGACTTGTGGGGGAATCATAGTCTCCATCATCCTTTCCTCACTGGGGCAATGCTCTAATAATGATGATCATCACACTTTTTATTTACTTACAACTCAATATTACAACTCGATACTAGAACAAAGATATGACTCTATATGAATGCCTCCGGCGGTGTACCGGGATGTGCAATGATCTAGCGTAGCAATGACATCAAAAAAGGACAAGCCATGAAAATATCATGCTAGCTATCTTACGATCATGCAAAGCAATATGATAATGAATGCTCGAGTCATGTATATGATGATGGTGGAAGTTGCATGGCAATATATCTCGGAATGGCTATGGAAATGCCATGATAGGTAGGTATGGTGGCTGTTTTGAGGAAGGTATATGGTGGGTTTATGGTACCGGCGAAAATTGCACGGTACTAGAGAGGCTAGCAATGGTGGAAGGGTGAGAGTGCGTATAATCCATGGACTCAACATTAGTCATAAAGAACTCACATACTTATTGCAAAAATCTATTAGTTATCGAAACAAAGTACTACGTGCATGCTCCAAGGGGGATAGATTGGTAGGAAAATACCATCGCTCATCCCCGACCGCCACTCATAAGGAAGACAATCAATAAATAAATCATGCTCCGACTTCATCACATAACAGTTCACCATACGTGCATGCTACAGGAATCACAAACTTCAACACAAGTATTTCTACAATCCACAACTACCCACTAGCATGACTCTAATATCACCATCTTTATATCGCAAAACTATTGCAAGGAATCAAACATATCATATCCAGTGATCTATAAGTTTTATGTAGGATTTTATGACTAACCATGTGAATGACCAATTCCTGTCATCTCTCTAAATAGATATAAGTGAAGCAAGAGAGTTTAGTTCTTTCTACAAAAGATATGCGCACGCTCTAACAAGTATAAGTGAAGCAAAAGAGCATTCTACAAATGGCGGTTTTCTATGTGAAGAGAAACAGGCAATCCAAACTTCAAATGATATAAGTGAAGCACATGAAGCATTCTATAAAGTCATACTCAAAAGATATAAGTGAAGTGCAAAGAGCATTCTATAAATCAACTAAGGACTATCTCATACCAGCATGGTGCATAAAAGAAAAATGAAAACTAAATGCAAAAGACGCTCCAAAATTGCACATATCGCATGAACGAAACGAATCCGAAAACATACCGATACTTGTTGAAGAAAGAGGGGATGCCTTTCGGGGCATCCCCAAGCTTAGACGCTTCAGTCTCCTTAAATATTTACTTGGGGTGCCTTGGGAATCCCCAAGCTTGAGCTCTTGCCTCTCTTCCTTCTTCTCACATCGAGACCTTCTCGATCATCGAACACTTCATCCACACAAAACTTCAACAGAAAACTCGGTAAGATCCGTTAGTATAATAAAGCAAATCACTACTCTAAGTACTGTTGAAAACCAATTCATATTTTGTTTTTTCATTGTATATACTGTAATATAACTTTTTCATGGCTTAATCCACTGATATAAATTGATAGTTTCATCAAAACAAGCAAACTATGCATCAAAAATAGAATCTGTCTAAAACAGAACAGTCTGTAATAATCTGAACATTCACCATACTTCTGGTACTTAAAAAATTCTGCAAAAATTAGGAAAAATAAACAATTTGTATAGTGAGACAGTTTAAAAAGAATCGGAACCATTTGACGTTCCAGTAAAAATTGTAAAATCGCGCACTACAGCCAAAGTTTCTGTCCTGCACCGCACAAACCAACAAGCATTGTAAACATCCTAAAGGCAAACCTTGGTACATTATTTTTATTATACAATGGAATTGTACAAGGGGATAATTATTTTTGTTGAAAAGTTTCTGTAATCAAGATTCACAAAGTTTCCATGAGCATGAACAAAGTTAGAGGCTAGCTCCCACTTTAACAATGCTCGTCTTTCTCACTTTCGCTTTTCTTTTTGAAAAAGTTTTAGGTTCCCCTCTTTATTTTTTGGTTTTTAACTATATGAAAGCACTCAACAGAAATAAATGACTCTCTAAAACTTCCGGGTTGTCTCCCTGGCAGCGCTTTCTTTAAAGCCATTAAGCTAGGCATATAGTGCTCAAGTAATGGATCCACCCGGATCCCAAGGTATATCAAAGCCAATTTTAATTAGCAATGATTTGGCATTTAGTAATGAGCACAAAGCAACATATATCAAGCAATGATGAAGTCTAACTCTCTTCCTATGCATCGGCATGTCATAAAAGAACAATTCATGCACACATAGTGAAGGCCAATGCATACTATAAACAGTTTCTTGCAGTTTTTTCATGTTGGAAACATAAAGGGGCGGAGATGTAGTTCCCCTCTCATAATAATTGCAAGTAGGAGCAGAAAGCACATGCATATTATATTCATCAAAATCATCATGTGCAACGGTAAAAGGCAACCCATCAATATAATCTTTAATAAGCACAAACTTCTCTGATATAGTGAAGTTTGGAGAATTCAAAAAGATAATAGGACTATCATGCGTGGGTGCAATAGCAACAATTTCATGTTTAACATAAGGAACTATAGCAAGTTCATCTCCATAAACATAATTCATATTGGCGTCTTGGCCACAAGCATAGCAAGCATCATCAAAAACGGATATTTCAAGAGAATCGACGGGATCATAATAGTTATCATAGCAATCATCCTTCGGTAAGCACGAAGGGAAATTAAACAATGTATGAGTGGAAGAGTTACTCTCATTAGAAGGTGGGCACGGGTAGCTAATCCGATCTTCCTCCTTTTGTTCTTCGCTCTCCTCATCATCTTTTTCATCCAATGAGCTCACAATGTTGTTAATTTCTTCTTCCATAGGCTCCTGCAAAATATTAGTCTCTTCTTGGACAGCAGAGACTTTCTCAATAAATGCATCAATATCGGAATTGAATTCATAATTGGCATAGCAATATTTTAGGATAACTAAATTTTAAGGTCTATAAATAGCATCATAAAGATTTTCAAATTCTTTGAACATAGATTCAATTTCATAAGCACCCATAAAAGCAACAAATTCTTCTATTTGTTCCACATCATAGTAATCATATATACCTCTAGCATAAGAAGCCAAGGTTTCATTATCATTAAATTCGCATGAAAAGGGAAGGTGTGGAGCCTTCATCCTAGAGCAACAAGTATAATCATATCTCAAGCGTAGTTGCCTAGCATACCACTTCAACATATGAATTTGATCCCATAATAGTTTCCCTTTTTGAGTCAAGCGATAATCCCTAAAGTATTCACGTTGTTCCAATGTGTCTCCCATTACATAATTGAATGGGGTTTTCTCGGGATTATCAAAGTAATACATAATATATGTCACATAACGAGCATCGAGGGTTTTAGGGGGTTCCCCATCTCCATGAGTAGCAAGTACACCTGATTTTTTTGGTATTTCGTGTTCCATATCCATAACTAAAGATAGAGAACAACTTAGAACAGCAAATAAAAATTACTTAGTGATAAAGCAAACAAGCACACACGAGAATATTCACCCCACGCTATTGCTCCCCGAGAACGGCGCCAGAAAAAGTTCTTGATAACCCACAAGTATAGGGGATCAATTGTAGCCTCTTTCGATAAGTAATAGTGTCGAACCAACGAGGAGCTAAAGGTAGAACAATATTCCCTCAAGTTCTATCGACCACCGATACAACTCTACGCATGCTTAACGTTCGCTTTACCTAGAACAAGTATGAAACTAGAAGTACTTTGTAGGTGGTTTTGGATAGGCTTGCAAGAATATAAAGAGAGCGTAAATAAAAAGTAGGGGCTGTTTAGATAAAGACACAACTAAATTAGTTTTAGTAGAGAGCTTTTTGTCACGAGAAAGTTATTTGTCCCTAGGCAATCGATAACTAGACCGGTAATCATTATTGCAATTTTATTTGAGGGAGAGGCATAAGCTAACATACTTTCTCTACTTGGATCATATGCACTTATGATTGGAACTCTAGCAAGCATCCTCAACTACTAAAGATCATTAAGGTAAAAC
Organism: Triticum aestivum; assembly: GCF_018294505.1. Classification (NCBI taxonomy): domain Eukaryota; kingdom Viridiplantae; phylum Streptophyta; class Magnoliopsida; order Poales; family Poaceae; genus Triticum; species Triticum aestivum. The sequence goes on along the minus strand of NC_057808.1, from coordinate 14,259,069 downwards.
CCAACCATAGCATTAAAGCATCAAGTCCTCTTTATCCCATACGCAACAACCCCCTTACTCGGGTTTGTGTTTCAGTCACTCACGCAACCCACTATAAGCGAATCATGAACATATTGCAACACCCTACAACGGGGATCCCTCACGCTTGCGCGACACGGAGAGCACCATAGGACAGCACCAATAATAAAACATGCAACTCAAACCAATCACGATCATCAAATAACCCATAGGACAAAACGGATCTACTCAAACATCATAGGATAGCCATACATCATTGGGAAATAATATATAGCGTTGAGCACCATGTTTAAGTAGAGATTACAGCGGGTAAGAGAGAGGTTACACCGCTGCATAGAGGGGGGAGAGTTGGTGATGATGGCGGTGAAGTTGTTGGTGAAGATTGCGGTGATGATGATGGCCCCCGGTGGCACTCCGGCGCCACCGGAAGCGAGGGAGAGAGAGCCCCCCCTCCTTCTTCTTCTTCCTTGACCTCGTCCGTAGATGGGAGAAGGGTTTCCCCTCTGGTCCTTGGTCTCCATGGCATGGGAGGGGTGAGAGCCCCTCCGAGATTGGATCTGTCTCTCTGTCTCTCTCTGTTTCTATGTTCTGTTCCTCTGCCCTTTCACCGTTTCGTATATTTATGGAGATCCGTAACTCCGATTGGGTTGAAATCTTCGCCGTGATTTTTTCCTAAAAATCAGCTTTCTTGCAGCCGAAGAAGGGCACCAACCGCCTTATGGGGGCCCACGAGGGTCAGGGGCGCGCCCCCCTGCCTCGTGCCTCCCTCGGGCACTGTCTCGCGTGGATTTTCCTTCCCATATTCTCCGAATATTCCAAAAATAATCTCCATCCGTTTTTATCCCGTTTGGACTCCGTTTGATATGGATATTCTGCGAAACAAAAACATGCAACAAATAGGAACTGGCACTGGGCACTGGATCAATATGTTAGTCCCAAAATAATATAAAAAGTTGCCAAAAGTATATGAAAGTTGTAGAATATTGGCATGGAACAATCAAAAATTATAGATACGACGGAGACGTATCAGACGCCAGCGGAGCGGGGACTCGTCAGAGCTGGCATTGTCCTCTGCATCGTCCTCAATCTCGCCAAACAGTGCCTCGCCCGCTTCATCGCCCTCTTTATAGGCGGCCGCAGCCTCCGCCACCCGCATGCGGTACCGCCAGCGCTCGAGGCGGCCCTCGCGGGTGGAGCGGTACGAGTCGAGCAGCGCCTCCTGCTCCGGCCGCTCCGCGGTGATCTGCTCCTTCGCCTGCAGGTGCTCCTGGAGGAGATGGTGGTTGTAGGTGGCATCGGCCTGCGCCTCCCAGAACTGCTCCTCACGCTTCTGCCTCACCGTGTCCATATATTGGGCACGGGCCTCGCCGATGGTCATGGTGCAATGCACCAGCGAGGATGGCGCAGAGGAGGGGGTTGGTGCCGGATCATCGACTACCATGTTCTCCATTGGGACGTCGTCGTCCTCCGGCTGCCTGCCAGCCAGCCAGTCAGCAGCAATGGCTGCCATCTCCTTGTGGTCTGTCGTTCCCCCGTCTCGAAGAGCGCTGGAGCACGAGGAAGCCATGGTGGGCAGTAGTGGTGTGGACAGGAGAATAGGAACGGATGAAGATGACTGCGGCAATGGCCGGCACAGTAGTTTATATAGCAATGGTGGGCGACGGAGGGACGGACGTGTGGCACCGGAGTAGCCGCCTCGGAAACCGCATATCATTAATGTGGGCGGCAGAAGGACGGACGGACGGCACTTGTGTCGTTTGAAGGCGGAGCAATCGCATGCACCGGGAAGCGGGGCGGGCGACGCTGACCGTTTCGGGCGGAAAGCGCGCGCGGGCGAGGGAGGCGGTCTGGGTGGGCCAGGGCAGTCAGACTCGTGCTTGGCAGCGGGTCGGTCTAGCAGTCGGACATGCTGGCTCGCCAGCTACCTCGCCGAGCTGAGCGACGACAATCAGATGATGGACATAGCTTCAGACCAGGAGCCTTTGCCACTGTCCAAGCCGGTTCATGCCGTGTTCACCATAGAGCAGGTGCAGCCGCACTTCGACGCCCTAATAGCGAAAGAGCTACCAGCGCAGGAGGACCTGTGCTGCAACCTCCGTCTCCTCAACGAGCACCGGTGAACAAGCGAACGACAATGTCGTCGCGGACATGTGGCCCTATGATCCTGGCTTCCCGAATGAGCAGCGGGCGCTGTATCAGACCATCCGTAGGGCCAGCGAGGCCCTCTCCGTCGTCCTTCGAGTTGTTGCACTCGCCGTGGCGCCGCCGTCTCGCGTTGTCAACATGGTCAACGGACATGAGGATGAGGAGATGACTTTACTTGGAGAGGATGACAGTGGGGACCCGCCAGGGCCATAGCCGCACGTACGTAAGTGCCTCCTTATTAGTATATAAAACTATTAAAAAATTGCTTCCTCCTGGTTTCCTGACATCATGGTCCCACACCATTGTCAACCTATATAGTCAATAAACGAGAGAATGCACAAGAAGCGGCCGACAGCTGGGACCAAGCAGCTCGAGCAGTATTTGTGTTTTTGAGGTGTGAGCACTGCAGAGTTTTTCTTGAGCGATGTTTAGCCCAGATATTATTTTTCTCCTCTGAACAACAAAAAAAAACATCGCTGCAGCTATTAACTGGGCGGGTTGTGGCCCGTCTAGCCCAGGCCAGAGATCCAGCCCAGATATTAAATTTTTTTCAAGCTGAAAATGGCTAGCCCAGCTATACTTTTTTTTTGGAATACCCAGGCAAGGTCAAGTTCTTATTCTCCGCCCCGCTGGGCTGCAAATCTTTCCTAGGAGGGATGCATTAGGCTTAACAAGAAAATGGGCTTTAAGAAATAATAAATGGATGTAATTATAAAAACTGGGCAGTAACTATAAAAAATGCACCAAACATGTAATTACTTTATAAAATATTATTTTTGGATATTGAAAATTTTAATTTCATTAATTGTTGCGAGCGCAATGTTTCGTTGGATTTTTATGTAATATAAATTTATATTGAAATTGTATTTAATCTGACTAGAAATTTCGGGATAAAAGTATGGGACAATTACATCCATGCCACTAGTTGTGTCACACCCGTTTGTTTTGCCCCTAAATTCAAAAAAAACCTCAGTCTTGCCCAACCCCGTTTGCTGCACATATGTTTTTGCCCTTCCGTCACGGCTCCGCCTGGTCAGCGTCGTTTGACCATAACCAGCGGTCGTTTATGGACACAGCTTGCCCCTAGCTTGCTCTTACAGGTGGGTCCTGCCTCACTCTCATTCCCCATCTCACTCTATCTCGCTCGACGAACCCTAGTTCTGAGCGGCGGCGACCTTGGCGAGCGGCGGCGCCATCGATTCTCCTCCCACCTGATGGACGGCGGGGAATGCACCGGTGGTGGCGGCGACCTTGTCGAGCGGCCGGGCCATCGATGCTCCTCCCACCCAATGGACAGCGGGGAATGCACCGGTGGCGGCGGCGACAAGGGATCCACGCGGGCATGCCATATTCCATCTGAGTACTCCCTCCCTCTCTCCCTAGCTGTCTCTCTCCCCCTGGATTTGGTCGAGTAGGCTCTCTCCCTCCTTCCCTTTCTCTCTCCTTTGGATCTGGTGGAGTAAGCTCTTTTACACTAGATCTACATGATGTAGGTAGTTTTTTCTTGTTCTTGTGTGTTGATTTATGCCCTGTTTGCATAATAGGATGGATCCCACAAGAGCATTTTCTCTGTCTATAAGAATGGAGACAACTGTATTAGGTTCTGTCGGCACAAAGCAACAAGGATGTGGCTTTAATTTCCCATTAGTGGTGGACAACAATAGCAGTTTAATTGAGTTTAGAAATGCAATCTCTTCCAAGTATCCCTGGGGTGTGCTTGATGCAGTAGAGTTTAGGTACTGGGATAGTGAGGAAGTTAATTGGGTCCCTGTGCAGTCTGATGATGAGTTAGCAGTGATGTTTGGAAGAAATGCACGAACCATGTCATGTAACTTTGAAGTTACAGTTATTCAGAGAACTAGAACAGAAAGCATGTCTTCTAGGCCATCTGGTTCAAGGGGTTCAAGGGGTTCAGGTGTCAAGTTCTCTGGTACGCAAGCACAACGCAGGTCAAGCACAAGAGCAGGCAGTACTGCTTGTCAGCCACCTAGAACTTCAATTGCTAGAGTCAATTCTGATCCTTCTTGCAGTCAGAGCCAAGCACAGCCAGAGAAAGTGGTTGATCATGTTGTGGAGGAAGCTATGCCTGATGAGGCAATATTGTCTGATGAAGAGGATGCGAAACTGTATCCTGGCTATGTCCAACACAATAACCAGGAAGATGCAGCAGATGAGGATTATATACCAGCAGAATTTTCTGACACAGATGATGATGAGAAGCAGGAGGAACAGGACATGGGACATTTTGAAGATGATGATGAGGACAGGCCTGTAGTTATGTATGACAGAGAGAATCCCTCAATTGAGGAAGGTGTAGTCTTTCCCTCTGCAGTTGACTGTAGAAATGCAGTTGCAACATTCTCAATAAGGACAGAAACAGAATTTCAAATTGACAAAAGTGATCCAACAAGGTTTACTGTGCATTGTGCATATGAAAGGTGTAAATGGAGATTGCATGCATCTTTGATGAGGAGAAGCACACTGTTTCAGGTACTACACATGTTTTCATAGTTGCAACCTCTAATAAACTAGTTGTGATTAATAGTTATTTATTACTTATTGTGTTTTCTTATTCATTTCAGATCAAAGTAAATCCTTACCAACACAACTGTCCAAGTGTTAACAGAAGCCAAAGGCTGAGAGCTGCAAAGAGAAGGTGGATAGCAGATGCTGCAATGTCATGGATCAGACATAATCCAGGCATTGGTCCAAAAGAAATTCAACAGAAGTTACTTGATAAATATGGAGTTGAACCTCCATATATGAGATGTTACTATGGGAAAGAGATGGCCCTGGACAGGATATATGGCAAGTATAATGACAGTTTTCAGCTACTTTACACATTCAAGGCTGAAGTTGAGAGGGCTTCACCTGGCAGTGTTGTTGAGATTGACAAACACACTGTACAGTACAAGCTCAGAGGTAAATCTTTCCAGAAAGAGTGCTTTAGAAGAGTATTTGTCTGTTTCAAGGCTTGTCGGAAGGGTTTCTTGGAGGGGTGTAGGCCATACCTTGCTGTGGATGCTACAGCATGGAATGGAAGGTTTAGAGGCCAACTAGTTGCTGCATGTTCCATAGATGCTCATAACTGGCTATTTCCTGTAGCATATGGTGTCATAGAAGCAGAGTCTGAAGAGAGTTGGGGTTGGTTTTTCAAAAACCTAAAAAATGTCATAGGATATCCAGAAGGGCTGGTGATACATACTGATGCTTGTAAAGGACTAGAAACTATTGTGGAAGAGGTCTACCCTGCAGTTGAGCATAGAGAGTGCATGAGGCATCTAGCTCAGAATTTCAGTAAGAAATTTAAGGGGAAGTTTTATGATGAAAATTTGTGGCCTTCCTCACTTACTTACAGCATCAAGAAGCACAACTACCATGTGAGACAGTTGCACAGCAAGCCCAAGGTCAAGGAATATTTGGAAATGCACCACAAAAAAATATGGGCTAGAGCTCTAATAAATGAGTTCAGCAAGGTTGATTATGTTAACAACAACCTGGCAGAAGCATTTAACTCCAAGATCAAGAAGTACAAGGGGCTGCATATAGTGGATTTGCTAGACAAGATTAGGCAATACATCATGGAGAAGTTTGATATAAGGAATAGGATTGCCACTGACCATTTCATTGGCCACAACATCATACCATCTGTAATGAAAGCCTTGATGGCTAAATCAAAAGGTTTGGGAATGACTTTAGTCAGGAGAAGCCCAACAGAGGCAGAGGTGACTGCTACTAACAAAGAAAAAAGAGAATGGAGGTACCCGGTAGACCTAGCTAAGTGGACTTGCAGCTGCAGACAGTGGCAACTTACTGGCAAGCCATGCATCCATGCTCTCTTTTTTATTACAGCTCTGAGAGGTGAAGCCAATGCCATTGATCAATATGTTCATAAGTACTACTCTGTTGAGAAATTCATAGCTACTTATGCAGACAACCTACCAGCTTTAGAGGGAAAGCAACAGTGGGAAACAGTGGATCCAGGATTCAAATTGTGTGCACCAGTTCAGAACAGAGCACCAGGTGGGCCAAGAAAGCAAAGGATCAGGGCTAGTAGTGAAGGAAAGGGGCTTGGTGCTAGGAAGAGAAAGTGCAAGAGGTGTGGGAGATTTGGACACATTGCCAAAAACTGCAAAGAATCAGTTGATGCTGCATTTGGAGAGGAGGATGAACATTGGGGAGCAGAAAATGTGTATGAGGATGCAACAGAACCACTGAACAATGAGGAAAATGCAAATGCTGATGGAACAGATGATGATGAGGTAGCAACAGAACCACTCAACAATGAGCAACCATCTACACAAGTTGGACCTACAGTACTAAGGTATTTACACTTACTACATTGAACCCTTGAATTATTGTTTCTATTTCTAGGTTTCTGAATGTGCCATGTCTGATTACTCAATCATCTGTCAGCCCCAGGAAAAATTACAAAAGGCCAGCTGATAGAGGGGCTTCTCCAAGAGCAGCTAAGAAGAAACCAGGCCATGCAGCAGTAGTTGAACCCTCTGCTCATGCTCAAGCTCCAGCTCCAGCAAAGAACACCAGATCCAAGGCAAGGCTGTTACCCAACCCAGCAAGAAACACTAGGAGCAAATCACTGAAGTTCTAATTGCTCCCTGTCATCTTGACTTAATAATGTGATGTGCACTTGGCTCTTGAATGTGCACTGTCATGTTGAACTACTATTTTATGTTGTCATCGTGTCATCTTGAACAACTTTGGTATGTCGTCGTCGTGTGAACAACTTTGGTATGTCGTCGTCGTGTGAACAACTTTGGTATGTTGTCGTCGTGTGAACCATTTGGTATGTTGTTGTCGTGTAAACAACTTTGGTATATGGTTGTCGTGTGAACAACTTTGGTATGTTATGTCGTGTGAACAACTTTGGCATGTCATCGTGTTGTATAATTGTTATCATTCTGTGATGTTTAATTGTTGTGCAATCTTATGCCATGTTCAAGATCAATCAATGATTTGGATCATCGATACTACTGAATTCACATAAATAACTCATAAACAAGTTCCAAACTGCATCTTCCATTACCATTTAGTTCATCATCCATCATAAACAACACTACATCATCCAATAACTTGCTCAAACCTGTGAAGACACAGAGATGGCGACAACAAGAACACACAATAGGGTAATACCAAACAACAGTGTCCACACACGCAACATTTCATCTCGCTCTTTCAGTTTCTTCTTCAAAGTGTGCTTCTTCTTCGCCAGCTCCAGGTTTCTCTTCTGCAACTGATGACTTTTGATCCACATCTGTTCAATCTCAGCATGCATGTCTTCAAATGCAAGTGCAACACGAGTTGGGGGAGGCGGATCAACCCAAACCAACCAGTGGCACTCTTCTGGCAACTGCAATTTAGGCAAACATCATATCACAGCAAGGACATGTCCATATCCAAGATTAATGATCTAAATGTTACTCTTACATCAAGTGGGCACCCTAAAAACCGCCGGCCGGTGCTTCCCCCTCCCCAGGCGACTCGACGGGCCGGAACTAGGCCATGTCCAGCGCAACGGTGCTTCGAGCGGTACTCCAAGCCGGTGTAGGTGTCGTCCGGCAGATAAAACTCGGATGCATGCTCCACAATGCCCACCCCGTCGACCTTCTCGAAAAATGTGAGATTTTCCCCCAAAATACACAAACCCTAACCCTAGAACAGAGGAGCCGTGGGAAATCCAAGGGGAATCACCAAGCGTTGCTTACCTCTCCAGCCATGGCGGATGCCGACGAAAGCTTAGATGAGATGCCCGGGCTCGACATCTCCAGATCCACCTCCTCCCGCTTCTCCTCCTCTGGTTTTGCCGCGTCGTCGCTCTTTTTTTCACTTCAGCTCAACGAGGAGGAAGTAATAAGGGCAACCAGCCCAGGGGCAAAAATGTCCATAAATGGCCGCTGGTTATGGTCAAATGGCGCTGACCAGGTGGAGCCATGACGGAAGGGCAAAAACATAAGTGCAGCAAACGGGGTTGGGCAAGACTGAGGGTTTTTTGAATTTAGGGGCCAAAACAAATGGGTGTGACACAACTAAGGGCTGAAATGTAGTTGTCCCTAAAAATATTTCGGATCCCATCAAAATGTGGGAAATTTTATTGAATTCTGTTTTGAACGGTTGGTTGAAATGGGTTGTACTTTTAACAAACTGTAAATGGGCTGTAGTAAATTCCATTAGAATTCAAAAATTGGCTGCACATTCTTACAAATCTCAAATGGGCTATAAGTTCTCTGCCACACACTTGTGGCCTTACTAAGTTGACGCGTCCCCTCAAAAAAAAGAGTTGACGCGTATGCAAGGCTTTGTCAACTTATAGTCAACACACGGTTCTAGCAGCAGTGGCCGTTGGATGTCCATCCAACGGATGTCATGCTTCTTCTTCAATCTCGGATATTCTAGCTTCACCCGCCCAAAAAATGATTCCTCCCCCTGACATCTGGGGCGCACCATTTCGGAAGCTGACCTGTGGGCCTACTAAGTTGACGCGTACCAAGGGCTTTGTCAACTTAGTCAATATAAACGATTCTAGCTACAGTGACCGTACGATGTCCATCCAACGGCCGTCGTGCTTCTTCAACCTCTGGTCTTCTTGCTCCAGCCGCCCAAAGCAGCACCGGTCGTGCCGCCTCCTCCTGCCTACCGTGGCCGGCTGTGCTGCCGCGGAGGCCTCACCGCCCCCTACTACTCCCACTGCTGGCCAGGCCATCCCTCCACTCACCCACACCCCCTGTTATTCTGCGGCAACGGCAGCCTCACACCGCAGTCGAACCAGTGAACCCTCGTACTCCTCTCCGCGTGGGTATCTGATAACCCACAAGTATAGGGGATCGCAACAGTTTTCGAGGGTAGAGTATTCAACCCAAATTTATTGATTCGACACAAGGGGAGCCAAAGAATATTCTCAAGTATTAGCAGCTGAGTTGTCAATTCAACCACACCTGGATAACTTAATATCTGCAACAAAGTGTTTAGTAGCAAAGTAATATGATAGTAGTGCTAACGGTAACAAAAGTAGCGGTAGCAAAAGTAATGTTTTTGGTGTTTTGTAGTGATTGTAACAGTAACAACGGGAAAGTAAATAAGCGAAGAACAATATGTGAAAAGCTCGTAGGCATTGGATCGGTGATGGAAAATTATGCCGGATGCGGTTCATCATGTAACAATCATAACATAGGGTGACACAAAACTAGCTCCAATTCATCAATGTAATGTAGGCATGTATTCCGAATATAGTCATAGGTGCTTATGGAAAAGAACTTGCATGACATCTTTTGTCCTACCCTCCCGTGGCAGCGGGGTCCTAATGGAAACTAAGGGATATTAAGGCCTCCTTTTAATACAGTACCGGAACAAAGCATTAGCACATAGTGAATACATGAACTCCTCAAACTACGGTCATCACCGGGAGTGGTCCCGATTATTGTCACTTCGGGGTTGCTGGATCATAACACATAGTAGGTGACTATAGACTTGCAAGATAGGATCAAGAACTCACATATATTCATGAAAACATAATAGGTTCAGATCTGAAATCATGGCACTCGGGCCCTAGTGACAAGTATTAAGCATAGCAAAGTCATAGCAACATCAATCTCAGAACATAGTGGATACTAGGGATCAAACCCTAACAAAACTGACTCGATTACATGATAGATCTCATCCAACCCATCACCGTCCAGTAAGCCTATGATGGACTTACTCACGCACGGCGGTGAGCATCATGAAATTGGTGATGGAGGATGGTGGATGATGACGATGGCGACGAATCCCCCTCTCCGGAGCCCCGAACGGACTCCAGATCAGCCCTCCCGAGAGGTTTTAGGGCTTGGCGGCGGCTCCGTATCGTAAAATGTGATGAATCCTTCTCCTTGATTTTTTTCTCCCCGAAAGCAAATATATAGAGTTGGAGTTGAGGTCGGAGGAGCTCCAGGGGGCCCACGAGGTAGGGGGCGCGCCCCCCACCCTCGTGGCTAGGGTGTGGGCCCCCTGTTCTTCATCTTTTGCAAGGATTTTTATTATTTCCAAATAGACGTTCCGTGGAGTTTCAGGTCATTCCGAGAACTTTTGTTTCTGCACATAAATAACACCATGGAAAGTCTGCTGAAAACAGCGTCAGTCCGGGTTAGTTCCATTCAAATCATGCAAGTTAGAGTCCAAAACAAGGGCAAAAGTGTTTGGAAAAGTAGATACGATGGAGACGTATCACCTCCCCCAAGCTTAAACCTTTGCTTGTCCTCAAGCAATTCAGTTGACAAACTGAAAGTGATAAAGAAAAACTTTTACGAACTCTGTTTGCTCTTGTTGTTGTAAATATGTAAAGCCAGCATTCAAGTTTTCAGCAAAGATTATGACTAACCACATTCACAATAACTCTTAGGTCTCATGTTTACTATATCAATGGCATAATCAACTAGCAAGCCATAATAAATCTCGGATGACAACACTTTCTCAAAACAATCATAATATGATATAACAGGATGGTATCTCGCTAGCCCTTTCTGAGACCGCAAAACATAAATGCAGAGCACCTTTAAAGATCAAGGACTAACTAGACATTGTAATTCATGGTAAAAGAGATCCAATCATAGTCATACCCAATATAAATTAATAGTAAAGAATGCAAATGATAGCTGCGCTCTCCAGCTAGTGCTTTTAATAAGAGGGTGATGACTCAACATAAAAGTAAATAGATAGGCCATTCGCAGAGGGAAGCGGGGATTTGTAGAGGTGCCAGAGCTCGGTTTTAAAGCAGAGATAAATAATATTTTGAGCGGCATACTTTCATTGTCAACATAACAACCAAGAGATGGCGATATCTTCCATGCTACACACATTATAGGCGGTTCCCAAATAGAATGGTAAAGTTTATACTCCCCCTCCACCAACAAGCATCAATCCATGACTTGATCGAAACAACGAGTGTCTCCAACTAGCAACAGTCCTAGGGGGAGTTTTGTTTGCAATTATTTTGATTTAGTTTGCATAAAGCATGGGACTGGGCATCCCGGTGACCAGCCATTTTCTCGTGAGTGAGGAGCGGAGTCCACTCCTCTTGAGAATAACCCGCCTAACATGGAAGATAAGGGCAGCCCTAGTTGATACATGAGCTATTCGAGCATACAAACAGAATGTTTATTTGAAGGTTTAGAGTTTGGCACATACAAATTTACTTGGAACTGCAGGTAGATACCGCATATAGGAAGGTATAGTGGACTCGTATGGGATAACTTTCGGGTTTAAGGGATTGGATGCACAAGCAGTATTCCCGCTTAGTACAAGTGAAGGATAGCAAAAGACTGGGAAGCGACCAACTAGAGAGCGACAACAGTCATGAACATGCATTAAAATTAATAAACATTGGATGCAAGCATGAGTAGGATATAATCCACCATGAACATAAATATCGTGAAGGCTATGTTGATTTGTTTCAACTACATGTGTGAACCTGTGCCAAGTCGAGTCACTTAAATCATTCAAAGGAGGATACCACCCCACTATACCACATCACAACCATTTTAATAGCATGTTGGCACGCAAGGTAAACCATTATAACTCATAGCTAATCAAGCATGGCATAAGCAACTATAATCTCTAATTGTCATTGCAAACATGTTTATTCATAATAGGCTGAATCAAGAACGATGAACTCATCATATTTACAAAAACGAGAGAGGTCGAGTTCATACCAGCTTTTCTCATCTCAGTCAGTCCATCATATATCGTCATAATTGCCTTTCACTTGCATGACCGAACGATGTGAATAATAATAAGAGTGCACGTGCATTGGACTAAGCTGGAATCTGCGAGCATTCAATAAACAGGAGAAGACAAGGCAATATGGGCTCTTGGTTAAATCAACAATAATGCATATAAGAGCCACTTTAACAATTTAATCATGGTCTTCTCCTATCGACCCCAAAGAAAAGAAAAGAAATAAGACTATTTACACGGGAAAGCTCCCAACAAGCAAAAGAAGAATGGGAAATATTTTTGGGTTTTCTTTTTAATTATTACTACTACAGCAAGAAAGTAAACTAGCTAAAAGCTACACTATTTTTTTTTGGTTTTCTTAAAGTTTAACGAACACACAAGAAGAAAGCAAGAAAAAGAAAATAAACTAGCATGGATATTACAATGAAAAAGTATGAGCACCGACATCTCGCAATGAGTGTGTGAACATAAATGTAATGTCGGTGGGAAATACGTACTCCCCCAAGCTTAGGCTTTTGGCCTAAGTTGGTTTATTGCCAAGGATGGCCTGGCGGATATCCGTAGTTGTAGCTGGGGTCGTACTGAGATGAAGAGGACTCTGACTGCCACTGGCTGGCAGTCATCTCCGGATCCCAAAAGTAATCAGACTGTCGTGGAGGCTCAAATTGTGGTTCCGGCTCCGGGGCTGGTGTAGGGTTCCGGTAAGTGTAAATGGCCGCCCACGGAACGAGATACGGACCTTCAGATAAATTAAACAAGGAAGGAGCAGGCAAGGTAATAGTCTCAGGGTGATATTTATCAAAGAACATTTATATTTAAGCTCCCCTTCCTTGTTCTTAACAATGAAATCATGCGCTACCATACTCTTATAATCTAAATAAGAAGTGGGCAGCAATTTTTCTTCTTTCTCATAGAGCCTAATAGGTATATTATAATATGCAGCAAGGCGCGAAGCGTAAATACCTCCAAAGATGGGACCCTTAGTACGGTTCAGACTTAACCGTTTAGCAATAATACCGCCCATACTAACAGTGTTATCGGAATATAAACCATGGAACAAAATGATAATATCAGGAACACTAAGGTTTCCACAGTTTCCGCGACCAATCAAGCAACGACTAGCAAATATAGCAAAGTAACGTAAAACAGGAAAATGTATGCTAGTGATTCTTGCATCAGAAACCTTCCTGGTTTCCCCCACAGTAATGGTGTCAATAAACCCATCCACATCTTTACGATGTGGTTCATCTAAGGTACCCTCGAAGGGTATTTTGCAAACCTTGCAAAATTCATCTAGTGGCATCTTCTTAACAACATCATATAAATGAAACTCTACTGAAGGAGGTGATTCCTTAGGAAAATAGTAGAAGTTTTGCACAAAAGTATTAGTGAGTAAGAGATAATGATGACGTTGGCCGCGGAGGAAGTCGGTGAGGCCAGCATTCTCATCCAATCAATAGAAATCATCATAAATCCCGGCTTCTCTCAAGAAATCATCGGAAGGCCATTCACACGGCCGAACCTTCGCGGTGCGAGGCAAATTATATTTGGGCCTCTGTGCTTCTTCATTTTGCTTTTCCTTCGAGCTTCGGCTCGATGAGCCCATCAAAAATCTCTTCATTATTTTCTGAAAAATTCTGAAATTTTTAGTAACTTCAAAATAAAAGCGAACCAAGCTCATAAAATTGATAGCAACTACTCCTACAAGTGCCTAGAGCATATATCAAGCATTAGAACTACTTGGAACCATATAAATTTGACATGCAAGCTCAAGAACATGGTCACCTAGGCAGCACAAATTTGCAATGAATAGAGCACTAGAACAAAAACTAATTGGACCAATGGAGGAGTCACATACCAAGGAACAATCCCCCCAAGCAGTTTTGTGAGAGGTGCTTTGAGCAAGGAGATCGAAAATCGCAGCAAAATGAGCTAGAACTCGTGCTTGAGCTGGATATTGGTGTTTGTGGGAGGAAGAAGGAGTGTGTGGGTGCAGGAATAAGTGGAGGAGGGCCACCGTGGGCCCACGAGGCAGGGGGCGCGCCCAGGGGGGTAAGGCGTGCCCTCCACCCTCGTGGCCAGGTGCTTGCCCCTCCTGCTGTGTTCTCAGTGCCAGATATTCTCAAATATTCCAGAAAAAATCATATTCCATTTTCAGGGCATTTGGAGAACTTTTATTTTCGGGGTATTTTTATATTGCACAGATAAATCAGGAAACAGACAGAAAAATACTATTTTTACTTTATTTCAACTAAATAACAGAAAGTAGAAAGAGGGTACAGAAGGTTGTGCCTTCTAGTTTCATCCATCTCATGCTCATCAAAAGGAATCCACTAACAAGGTTGATCAGGTCTTGTTAACAAACTCATTCCGAATCGCATGAAACTGGAGAAATTTCGACAAACACTATGTTACCTCAACGGGGATATGCACATCCCCAATAAAAATAATATCATATTTCTTCTTGACAGTAGGTAGAGGAAATTCAAAACCTCCAAAAATAATCGATGGAATTTTTCCAATAGAGTTGATACTATGAACTTGAGGTTGTTTCCTCGGAAAGTGTACCGTATGCTCATTACCATTAACATGAAAAGTGACATTGCCTTTGTTGCAATCAATAACAGCCCCTGCGGTATTCAAAAAAGGTCTTCCAAGAATAGTAGACATACTATCGTCCTCGGGAATATCAAGAATAACAAAATCCGTTAAAATAGTAACGTTTGCAACCACAACAGGCACATCCTCACAAATACCGACAGGTATAGCAGTTGATTTATCAGCCATTGGCAAAGATATTTCAGTGGGTGTCAACTTATTCAAATCAAGTCTACGATATAAAGAGAGAGGCATAACACTAACACCGGCTCCAAGATCACATAAAGCAGTTTTAACATAATTTCTTTTAATGGAGCATGGTATAGTAGGTACTCCTGGATCTCCAAGTTTCTTTGGTATTCCACCTTTAAAAGTATAATTAGCAAGCATGGTGGAAATTTCAGCTTCCGGTATCTTTCTTTTATTTGTAACAATATCTTTCATATACTTAGCATAAGGATTCATTTTGAGCATATCAGTTAATCGCATACGCAAAAAGATAGGTCTAATCATTTCAGCAAAGCGCTCAAAATCCTCATCATCCTTTTTCTTGGATGGTTTGGGAGGAAAAGGCATGGGTTTCTGAACCCATGGTTCTCTTTCTTTACCATGTTTCCTAGCAACAAGGTCTCTCTTATCATAACATTGATTCTTTGATTGTGGGTTATCAAGATCAACAGCAGGTTCAATCTCTACATCATTATCATTACTAGGTTGAGCATCATCATGAACATCATCATTAGCATTTTCATTAGGTTCATGTTCATTACCAGATAGTGTTTCAGCATCAGAAATAGATATATCATTTGGATTCTCAGGTGGTTCAGCAATAGGTTCACTAGAAGCATGCAAAATCCTATCATTTTTGTTTTTCTTCTTTTTAGAAGGACTAGGTGCATCAATATTATTTCTCTGAGAATCTTGCTCGATTCTCTTATGGTGGCCTTCAGGATACAAAGGTTCCTGAGTCATTTTACCAGTTCTAGTAGCCACTGTAACAGCATAATCAATTTTCTTGCTATTCATTTCATTGAGCAAATCATTTTGAGCCTTAAGTACTTGTTCTACTTGAGTGGTAACCATAGAAGCATGTTTGCTAATGAGTTTAAGTTCACCTTTAACATTAGCCATATAATCACCCAAGTGTTCAAGCGTATCGGAATTGTATTTCAATTGTCTACCAAAATAAGCATTGAAGTTTTCTTGTTTGACAATAAAATTATCAAACTCTTCTAAGCATTGTCTAGCAGACTTATAGTGAGGAATATCACCTTCATCAAATATATAGAGAGAATTTACCTTTACTACCTGTGTCGGGTTATCAAGACCATGAGTTTCTTCAATAGGTAATGGATTAAGATCATAAGTTTCTTCAACAGGCAGTAAATTAAGACCATGTATTTCTTCAATAGGAGGTAAATTCTTAACATCTTCAGCTTTAATACCTTTTTCTTTCACAGATTTCTTTGCCTCTTGCATATCTTCAGGACTGAGAAATAGAACACCCCTCTTCTTCGGAGTTGGTTTAGGAATAGGCTCAGGAATTGGCGCAGGAAGTGTCCAATTATTTTCATTTGTCAACATATTGTTCAATAGAATTTCAGCTTCATCTGGTGTTCTTTCCCTGAAAATAGAACCAGCACAACTATCCAGGTAATCTCTGGAAGCATCGGTTAGTCCATTATAAAAGATATCAAGTATTTCATTTTTCTTGAGAGGATGATCAGGCAAAGCATTAAGTAACCTGAGAAGCCTCCCCCAATCTTGTAGGAGACTCTCTTCTTCAATTTGCATAAAGTTGTATATTTCCCTCAAAGCAGCTTGTTTCTTATGAGCAGGGAAATATTTAGAAAAGAAGTAATAAATCATATCCTGGGGACTATGCACACAACCAGGATCAAGAGAATTAAACCATATCTTAGCATCACCCTTTAATGAGAACGGAAATATTTTAAGGATATAAAAGTAGCGAGATCTCTCATCATTAGTGAACAGGGTGGCTATATCATTTAATTTAGTAAGATGTGCCACAACAGTTTCAGATTCATAGCCATGAAAAGGATCAGATTCAACCAAAGTAATTATATCAGGATCAACAGAGAATTCATAATCCTTATCGGTAACACAGATAGGTGAAGTAGCAAAAGCAGGGTCAGGTTTCATTCTAGCATTAAGAGATTGCTGATTCCATTTAGCTAATAACCTCTTGAGCTCATATCTATCTTTGCAAGCTAAAATAGCTAAAGTAGCTTCTTTATCAAAAACATAACCCTCAGGAATAACAGGCAAGTCTTCATCATCACTTTCATCAATATAATCAGTTTCGATAATTTCTTTCTCTCTAGCCCTAGCAATTTGTTCATCAAGAAATTCACTAAGGGGCACAGTAGTATCAAGCATAGAAGTAGTTTCATCATAAGTATCATGCATAGCAGAAGTGGCATCATCAATAACATGCGACATATCAGAACGAATAGCAGAAGCAGGTTTAGGTGTCGCAAGCTTACTCAAAACAGAAGGTGAATCAAGTGCAGAGCTAGATGGCAGTTCCTTACCTCCCCTCGTAGTTGAGGGATAAATTGTTGTCTTAGCGTCTTTCAAGTTCTTCATAGTGACCAGGAGATATAAATCCCAAGTGACTCAAAGAATAAAGCTATGCTCCCCGGCAACGGCGCCAGAAAATAGTCTTGATAACCCACAAGTATAGGGGATCGCAACAGTTTTTGAGGGTAGAGTATTCAACCCAAATTTATTGATTCGACACAAGGGGAGCCAAAGAATATTCTCAAGTATTAGCAGCTGAGTTATCAATTCAACCACACCTGGATAACTTAATATCTGCACCAAAGTGTTTAGTAGCAAAGTAATATGATAGTAGTGGTAACGGTAACAAAAGTAGCGGTAGCAAAAGTAATATTTTTGGTGTTTTGTAGTGATTGTAACAGTAACAGCGGGAAAGTAAATAACCGAAGAACAATATGTGAAAAGCTCGTAGGCATTGGATCGGTGATGGAAAATTATGCCGGATGCGGTTCATCATGTAACAATCATAACATAGGGTGACACGGAACTAGCTCCAATTCATCAATGTAATGTAGGCATGTATTCCGAATATAGTCATAGGTGCTTATGGAAAAGAACTTGCATGACATCTTTTGTCCTACCCTCCCGTGGCAGCGGGGTCCTAATGGAAACTAAGGGATACTAAGGCCTCCTTTTAATACAGTACCGGAACAAAGCATTAGCACATAGTGAATACATGAACTCCTCAAACTACGGTCATCACCGGGAGTGGTCCCGATTATTGTCACTTCGGGGTTGCTGGATCATAACACATTGTAGGTGACTATAGACTTGCAAGATAGGATCAAGAACTCACATATATTCATGAAAACATAATAGGTTCAGATCTGAAATCATGGCACTCGGGCCCTAGTGACAAGCATTAAGCATAGCAAAGTCATGGCAACATCAATCTCAGAACATAGTGGATACTAGGGATCAAACCCTAACAAAATTGACTCGATTACATGATAGATCTCATCCAACCCATCACCGTCCAGCAAGCCTACGATGACTCACGCACGGCGGTGAGCATCATGAAATTGATGATGGGGGATGGTTGATGATGACGATGGCGACGAATCCCCCTCTCCGGAGCCTCGAACGGACTCCAGATCAGCCCTCCCGAGAGGTTTTAGGGCTTGGCGGCGGCTCCGTATCGTAAAACGCGATGAATCCTTCTCCTTGATTTTTTTTCTCCCCGAAAGCAAATATATAGAGTTGGAGTTGAGGTCGGAGGAGCTCTAGGGGGGCCATGAGGTAGGGGGCACGCCCCCACCCTCATGGCTAGGGTGTGGGCCCCCTGGTCTTCATCTTTTGCAAGGATTTTTTATTATTTCCAAATAGACGTTCCGTGGAGTTTCAGGTCATTCCGAGAACTTTTGTTTCTGCACATAAATAACACCATGGAAAGTCTGCTGAAAACAGCGTCAGTCCGGGTTGGTTCCATTCAAATCATGCAAGTTAGAGTCCAAAACAAGGGCAAAAGTGTTTGGAAAAGTAGATACGACGGAGACGTATTAGTATCCACTGCCGCGTCTTCCTCGGCTTCGCGTCGTCCCCTTCCTAGGCCTCGCCATCGTCCACCGCCGTGGTGCTCTCGGCGCAACATGGTCAACGTGGTCAAGGAACGGCTTCCATCGGACATGGACTGTACGTGCAGAGGCTGACAGCTGGGTCCATGGCCGCAGCAAGGAAGTGTCTCCTTATTACGCGGAAAATAATGATTCCTCCACCTGACAGCAGGGACCCACCGGACGGGCAACCGTGTTTCGTGAAAAAAAATGTTTCCCCCTGACTGCTGGGACCTACCAGCGACATCTTTGCATGCAAGGAAGTGCGTCCGGGCCAAAAAAATGATTCGCCCCCTGACTGCTGGGACCCACCAGCTACATCTTTGCACTCAAGGAAGTGCCTCACAGTCGGGACCCACCTGGTCGAAGCGTACGTAGCGTTGTCATTCTGGTCGCGAACGTGTACGTACATACTGGTCAATGTAGAGGCCCGCACGTGTCGTAGTAGAGACGCGCACGTAGCATGTACACGTACGTACAGCGGCCAGTGTGCAAGAAAGAAAATACGTCCACGTACGTACATACGAGCAGGGTCTCGAACGCCTACTCGCACATACGTATGGCCAGGGCTCGCGTACATGGCTGGGTCGGAACGGAGAAACTACGTCGTCGTTGTGTTCATGGGGAGCCAACCGGCTCGATCGGAACGGAATTCATCGTCGCGTTCATCAGGAGGGCTTGGACGGAACAGCCGATGGAAACGAGGCCTGGCGTACCGGAGAACGGAGGAAACGGTCTTGTGTTCGACCGGCCACGTTCGAAACAGGATCCTGTTCATCGGGAGGGGTCTGGCGTACCGCAAAACGGAGGAAACGGACCTCGTACGGTCGAAACGGGGGTCCTGTTGATCGGGAGGGGTGTGGCGTACCGCAAAACGGAGGAAACGGACTTGTGTTGGAGCGCTACGGTCGAAACGGGGGTCCTGTTCATCGGGAGGGGTGTGGCGTACCACAAAACGGGACTCCACGGGATACTGTTCATCTCCACCGTCGACCCCCTCCAGCCTCCACGGGCTACTGTTCATCCACCGTCGACCTCCTCCAGCCTCCACCTACGACTGTTCATCCAGCCTCCACCGTGTGCTACTCCACCGGCTACTGTTCAACAGCCCTCTCCACGGGCTCCTGTTCAACCACCCCTCCACGGGCTACTGTTCATCCAGCCCTCCATCGTCTACTGTTCATCCATCCCTCCATGGGGTGGTCCTGTTCATCTAGTCATCCACGGGGTCCTGTTCATCCAGCCCCAACCGGCTCGATCGATCGGGGTCCTGTTCATCCAGAGGCAACACCACGGGGTCCTGTTCATCCACCCCCACCGGGAACTGTTCATCCAAAACCCCCCAACAACGCTCACTGTTCATCCAGAGGCAACACCACAGGGTCCTGTTCATCCACCCCCACCGGGAACTGTTCATCCAAACCCCCCAGCAACGCTCACTGTTCATCCAGAGGCAGCATCGATCGGCTTCAGTTAGCAGCAGTAGCGAAGGAATCGCTCGATCGGGTTCAATTAACAGCCATCGATCGATCGCTCGGGTTCAGTAACACGTAGCCTGCAGTGCAATTGCTCGGGTTTAGTTAGAGCCCAACGCCTCGCTCGGGTTCAGTAAGAGCCCAACGCCTCGCACCCACGCGCGTGCGTGTACAAGAGAAACGCGCATCGCTCGGCCCTGACCACCCACCGTAACCAGGAACACCCCGATATTTTCCTTGCCCTCGCTTCTACCATGGTTTTTCCGTCATGGACAGCCCAAAGAATGACATGCAGCTGCGTCTCCGGCCCGCCCAGGACAAAAAGCCCATTTTCTGTCATGATTTTTTGTCATAGAAGTAGGACCCCACCACATCTATGATGATACCGGGTTTCGTCACAATTATCGTCATAGAAGTGTCATAAGTATGACAGAAAAAAATCGTTCAGCCCAAAATGTCACGGATGTGTCTTTTTTTTGTAGTGAACTATCGCTAGCGCATAGTGATAAAGTAAAGTAATTACATGGAGATTGCATTTCATACAATAAAGCGACAACCATAAGGCTCCTGCCAGTTGCCGATAACTTTTACAAAACATGGTCATCTCATACAATAACGTACATCACATCATGTCTTGACCATATCACATCACAACATGCCCTGCAAAAACAAGTTAGACGTCCTCTACTTTGTTGTTGCAAGTTTTACGTGGCTGCTACGGGCTTCTAGTAAGAACCGTTCTTACCTACGCATCAAAACCACAACGATGTTTCATCAAGTTTGCTGTTTTAACCTTCAACAATGACCAGCCGTAGTCAAATTCGATTCAACTAATGTTGGAGAAATAGACACCCACCAGCCACCTTTATGCAAAACAAGTTGCATGTATGTCGGTGGAACCGGTCTCATGAGCGTGGTCATGTAAGGTTGGTCTGGGCCGCTTCATCGAACAATACCCAAATCAAAATAAGACGTTGGTGGTAAGCAGTATGACTATGATCACCCACAACTCTTTGTGTTCTACTCGTGCATATCATCTACGCATAGACCTGGCTCGGATGTCACCGTTGGGGAACGTAGCATGCAATTTCAAAAACATTCCTACAATCACGCAAGATCTATCTAGGACATGCATAGCAACGAGAGGGGGAGAGTGTGTCCATGTACCCTCGTAGACCCAAGGCGGAAGCGTTAGCTTAACGTGGTTGATGTAGTCGAACGTCTTCTCCATTCAACCGATCAAGCACCGAACGTACGGCACCTTCGAGTTCTGCACACGTTCAGCTCGATGACGTCCCTCGAATTCTTGATCCAACAAAGTGTCGAGGGAGAGTTTTGTCAGCACGACGGCATGGTGACGGTTATGGTGATGTGATCCGCGTAGGGCTTCGCCTAAGCACTACGACAATATGACCGGAGGAGTAAATGGTGGAGCGGGTGAGGGAGTCCTGGATTACGGGGTCCTCGGGTGTCCGGGCTGTGTAGCATGGGCCGTTCTGATGGGCCATGAAGATGCAAGATAGAAGGCCTTCCCCCGTGTCCGGATGGGACTCTACTTTGCGTGGATGGCAAGCTTGACGTCCGGATGTGTAGTTTCCTTTCTCTGTAAACCGACTATGTACAACCCTGGGTCCTCCAGTGTCTATATAAACCGGAGGGTTTAGTCCGTAGAGGCTATCAGATTTCATATAGGCTAGACATCTAGGGTTTAGCCATTACGATCTCGAGGTAGATCGACTCTTGTAACCCCTATACTCATCAAATTCAATCAAGCAGGAAGTAGGGTATTACCTCCATTAAGAGGGCCCGAACCTGGGTAAACATCCTGTCCCCTTGTCTCCTGTTACCTTCGATCCTCAGACGCACAGTTCGGGACCCCCTACCCGAGATCGGCCGGTTTTGACACCGATAGGGGCACCGCACACGGCTAAGAAACAATTGATGTGCCTAGAGGTACCCCCCTATCCCCGTATATAAAGGAGGGAGAGGGAAGGAGGCCGGCCTAGGGCGCGCCAAGTGGGGAGGAATCCCACTTGGACTCCTAGTCCTATTCGCCCCCCCCCCCTTCCTTCTATCGGAGGGGGGAAGGGGGGAAGGAGAGGGAGAGTGAGAAGAAAAGCGGGGCCGCACCCCCTCCCCTTGTCCAATTCGGACTCCCCATGGAGGGGCACGCGCCACCCCCTTGTGTGCTGCATTGCCTCTCCCCTATGGCCCATATGGCCCATTACTTCCCTCGGGGGGTTCCGGTAACCCCTCGGTACTCCGATAAAAACCCGAAACACTCTGGAACCATTCCGATCTCCGAATACTATCGTCCAATATATCAATCTTTACCTCTCGACCATTTCGAGACTCCTCGCCATGTCCGTGATCTCATCTGGGACTCCGAACAATCTTCGGTCATCAAAACACATAACTCATAATACAAATCATCATCGAACGTTAAGCGTGCGGACCCTACGGGTTCGAGAACTATGTAGACATGACCGAGACACATCTCTGATCAATAACCAACAGCGGAACCTGGATGCTCATATTGGTTCCTACATATTCTACAAAGATCTTTATCGGTCAAACCGCAATGACAACATACGTCATTCCCTTTGTCATCGGTATGTTACTTGCCCGAGATTCGATCGTGAGTATCTTCATACCTAGTTCAATCTCGTTACCGGCAAGTCTCTTTACTCGTTTCGTAATACATCATCCCGCAACTAACTCATTAGTCATATTGCTTGCAAGGCTTATCACGATGTGTATTACCGAAAGGGCCCAGAGATACCTCTCCGATACTCGGAGTGACAAATCCTAATCTCGATCTATGCCAACCCAACAAACACCTCCGGAGATACCTGTAGAGCATCTTTATGATCACCCAGTTACATTGTGACGTTTGATAGCACAGAAGGTATTCCTCCGGTATTCGGGAGTTGCATAATCTCATAGTCAAAGGAATATGTATAAGTCATGAAGAAAGCAATAGCAATAAAACTTAACGATCATTATGCTAAGCTAACGGATGGGTCTTGTCCATCACATCATTCTCCTAATGATGTGATCCCGTTCATCAAATGACAACACATGTCTATGGTTAGGAAATTTAACCATCTTTGATTAACGAGCTAGTCTAGTAGAGGCATACTAGGGACACTGTGTATTGTCTATGTATTCACACATGTATCAAGTTTCCGGTTAATACAATTCTAGAATGAATAATAAACATTTATCATGATATAAGGAAATATAAATAACAACTTTATTATTGCCTCTAGGGCATATTTCCTTCAGTATTCACCTTGCAAGACAATACGCACAATAGCCCAAACGGCGAGGTTATGACCAAGAATATGCATTTTCATCTTATGCTTCCAACTAGCAAAATTAGTACCATCAAAGTAAGGACCTCTACGGTGGTAATTTCCCTCGCTAGACGCCATACTCTCCTAGGTTGTGAAACCAAGGCTATGATCACCAAAGCTATGGAAATCAAGGAAAATGGAGACCAAAGCTTTGATACCACTTGTAGGATCGAAAGAAGGTCTAGAGGGGGGTGATTAGACTACTTGACCAAATAAAAATCTATCATTTCCCCAATTTTAAGTCTTGGCAGATTTTAGCAATTTAGCACAAGTCAAGCAATCAACCTACACATGCAATTCTAAGAGAGTAGCAGAAGAAAGTAGAACATTGCATATGAAGGTAAAGGGAAGGGTTTGGAGAAGGCAAACGCAATGTAGAAACGGAGATTTTTGGCGTGGTTCCGATAGGTGGTGCTATCGTACGTCCACGTTGATGGAGACTTCAACCCACGAAGGGTAATGGTTGCACGAGTCCACGGAGGGCTCCACCCATGAAGGGTCCACGAAGAAGCAACCTTGTCTATCCCACCATGGCCATCACCCACGAAGGACTTGCCTCACTCGATTAGATCTTCACGAAGTAGGCGATCCCCTTGCCCTTACAAACTCCTTGGTTCAACTTGACAATCTTGTCGGAGGCTCCCAAGTGACACCTAACCGATCTAGGAGACACCACTCTCCAAAAGGTAATAGATGGTGTGTTGATGGTGAGCTCCTTGCTCTTGTGCTTCCAATGATAGTCTCCCCAACACCCAACTCTCTCTCACAGATTTGGCTATGGTGGAAAGATGATTTGAGTGGAAAGCAACTTGGGGAAGGCTAGAGGTCAAGATTCTTGTGGTTGGATTGGAATGTCTTGGTCTCAACACATTAGTAGGTGGTTCTCTCTCAGGAAATGAGTAGTGGAAGTGTAGGCATGTTCTGATGGCTCTCTCACAAATGGAGAAGGGGGTGGAGGGGTATATATAGCCTCCACACAAAATCCAACTGTTACACACATTTGACCCAACTCGGTCAGACCGAATAGAAGAACTCGGTGAGACCGATCCAGTTCAAAATGTGAACGTTGGGAATCTCGGTGGGACGGACATGATCAACTCGGTGGCACCGATGTGCTAGGACTAGGGCAAAACCTCATCTCAGTGAGATCGATTACCTAAACTCGGTGAGACTGATTTCAGCAATGAGCAAACAGAGAGTTGGTCAAGCAAACTCAGTGGGACCGATTGCACATTTTGGTGAGACCAAAATAATTACAACAGGCAACAGAGAGTTTGCAAGGCCATCTTAGTGAGACCGAGATCCGTATCGGTGTGACCGAATTGTCTAGGGTTTCTACCAGTGGCTAGGTCAAATGACTTGGTGGCGCCGAATAGATCAAATCTGTAAGGCTGAGTTTGACTTTGAGTTTTGGACATATTTAGAAATGAGAAAGTGGTTGAGGGTTTTGGAGCAATATCACTATGCACTTTGAGCAAGTAGACCATTAAGCAACACCTCATCCCTTTTAATAGTATTGGCTTTCCTATAGACTCAATGTGATCTTGGATCACTAAAATAGAAATGAAGAGTCTTGAGCTTTTGCCAATCTTTGTCCTTAGCATTTTGAGGGGTCCACATCTCTAGTCCATGCCATGCCAATCACTGAACTTTCTGAAATATTTAACTTGAATGGATATTAGTTCAATGAGCTATATGTTGTTATGAATTACCAAAACCACCCGTGGATTAGTTGCACTTTCAGCAGGTGCAGGAGCAGGTGCGGTTGCGTGAGCAGGTGCTGGTGCAATGCTAAACGAGCTGCTCCCAAAGAAGTTGGAAAGGGGAAAGTCCTCTACCTCTTTATCTGGATTTTGCTTGCTCCAACTGACGATAGCCGAACAAGACACTATACGAAGCTGCCATTTCCTCTCTTGCGGCAGCTACCGTGGCTTTGACTGTCTCAGCTGATTTATTATCAAATGCAATCTCAACCTTCTTGTTGATGCTTTCTTTGTTTAACCTCTGTCTTTCCTTTCTCTCCTCGGCAGTCTCACGGTAGTACTTCTTCCACGTGGCGCCGTCTCCGACGCCGTGCATGCGTCCATATGACGGCCGAGTGTCCACCGGGAGTCCTTTCAATATGTTCAAGGCCCGGTTGAATGGGGTGTCCCACTTGGGCCTCGCCAACGCCTCAGACGGCGAGTCGCTTTCGGCCGCAATCCTGTGCTACTCTTTCTGCAAAAGGAACGTGGATCGTTTACAAATGTGACTAAATGTGCAGTCGAATTGATCAGAAGCTAAAATTAGGGGGTAAATTAATAATTACCAGCAGTCTCATGAACTCCTTCAT
Source organism: Triticum aestivum (assembly GCF_018294505.1). Taxonomy (NCBI): domain Eukaryota; kingdom Viridiplantae; phylum Streptophyta; class Magnoliopsida; order Poales; family Poaceae; genus Triticum; species Triticum aestivum. The sequence continues at coordinate 14,233,280 of NC_057808.1, read as the reverse complement.
GACCGCGTCTGTATCGAAAACCTTCTTGAATCGGTCCCAATGCTACCGGGCCCTGATGACGTCATGCTCCTACGGGACGGTGAACTCCGCCAAGGCGTCTGGGATCCCCAGACTTTCGCGTTCCGTGCCCTCCTTGGCCCATATGGGCCTCTTCCCCACGTAACCATGGCTTCTGAGGTGGTGGCACCCCATGTTCCTCTCTTGAAGCCCCTTCATGTACTTCGACTTTTCTTTCGCAGGTTCGACAATGCAAGCCATCTTGAATATTTCGAAGTGCTCTTCTGTAATTGTCGGATTATCCTTTACAATCTCGGAGTAGGGTTCCTCATTGATGATGATCCGATATTTCACCCTAAGTTTCCAGGCGGACAACGCGCCGCTAAACTCGCCCATGGCATGTCTGTTTATCTTCTTCATTGCCAGGTATTGCCACGGCCGAGTATATTTGATTTCATCTCGGCCCGGGAACAAGAATCCCTGGTGCAGCTTCCTTAGGAGGGGGTGCTCCATATTTGGTATCTTCTTTAATTTCTCATCGTTGGTTGTGGCTGTTGCCCGTAGGATGCAGCCTATTTGATTATCGTAGGACGTGCACACTTTCGGATGCTCTTTAGGCTCAAAATTGCCGGAGTCCACCTCCCTGAGCACCAGTCTAGTAGTGTTGAGTTGGTTTGGGTGCCGCATCCTCTTCGGTTTCGGTTCTATACCGGCTTCGCCAGTCTCGGTGCCGGTCTCGAGGCCGGTCTCGGTGCCGGTCTCGAGGCCGGTCTCGGTGCCGGTCTCGAGGCCGGTCTCGGTGCCGGTCTCGAGGCCAGTCTCGATGTCGGTCTCAGTCTCGGATGTGACAGGTGGGCACTGCAACAATTGTTGCTCCTCGAAATAGTTCAAAAAGGCGCCTGCCGCCTCGTAGACGTTGCAATCACCAGAACCCTGTCCTTCATCGTTGCTAGCCATGTTTTCTACGATTAAATCTAGTCAATTAATTCTAGACCTAATAAAATGAATAATGACATAAAAAGGCCTATGTTTTGCAGGAATGTTGATTCATTCCCGTTGCGGCAAATCCCGGGCACTCGATATGTCCTAGTTTGTAGCACAAGTCATGCCGAAATTCATGGAAAATTTCGGCATGACCTTTGCTACAAAGTGGACAAATCGAGCGCCTGAAATTTGCTGGAACGAAAATGAATCAACATTCCGACAAAACATAGGCCACTCGGAGTCATTCCCTGCAAACAACAAAAGGCCACTTGGGCACAATCGAACCACTTCAATGTTGCATATGACAGGACCACTTAAGAACCTGTACATGAGCAACTAATAAAAATATGTCCTAATAAAAATTATGAACCCTAGAACTCAATTTATGTCCTAAATTTCAAATTATGAACCCTAGAACCCAATTCAAATTATGTCCTAAATTTCTGTCATAATAAAAAATCAGTAAAAATTAAGAACTTACTGGACTTCCAGCACTAATAGAAATTTATATTTTTATATTGAATTTTTTTCTCTAAACTAAACCCTACTGCCCTAATTAACAATTAATTCAAAAATAAATATAGAAGAAAATTCAGTTAAGTATTGATAGAACAAAATTCAGTTAACTTTAGTGCTCTATAATGATGAAATGAAAAAAAATTCAGATAACTACTAATTTCATTCATTTAGGTCATTCATTTAACTTCACCTAATTAACGTACTGTACCACTACTACTAATAGCACTACTAACCTAATTAACCTAGTAAAACCCTACTGCCCTAACTAAAAACATCTAATTAACATCTATTACTACCCTAACCTAATTAACCTCTACTAGTACCACTATATACTACTAGCAGCACTGCTGCAACATTTTCTTCAATTTGTTCTTTAAAAACATCTATGAAAACAAAAACCACAATTAAAGCCTACTGCCCTAGTTAAACCCTACTGCTCTAACTAAATATTTGCTCTAAACCCTACGGCCCTAGTTAAACCCTACTGTCGTAACTAAATTTTTGCTCTAACCTAGCCAAGCTAGTTAACCAAATGAACCTAATTAATCTAGCTAGTTAACTTAGTTAGTTAACCTAGTTGACCTATATAATTAACCTAATTAAACTAGTTAACCTAGCTAGGTAGTTCTCTGTCAAATCCCTAGTCCATGAGAGAGAGAGAGGAGGGGTGGGGGCTTACAGAGGATACTCAGGGAGGTGGCGAGGGCGTATCCGGTGATGGCGAGGGAGGCAGTGGTGGCGAGGGAGGGCGGGGCGTCGAGGGTGGCTCCGATCAGTGGCGGCGAGGGCGGCTCCGGTGGCGTTGAGGCCGCCTAGCTCCGGTGGCGCGCGGCGAGGGAGGGCACCAGAGGGAGCGGCGAGAGGGTCCGCGAGGCCGACGACGGCGACAGTAGAGGTGCGATCGAGTGAGGATTTGGGGGAAGTGGCCAGGGGGAAGAAGAACCGCGCGGGGGTTAAGTCCAACATAGCGGTAGCGCTTGTCCGGAAAAGCGTTATAACTAACGTAGCTATAGCGCTGGATACCAAAATGTGCTACTGCTATAGCTAGTAGCTATTTATTTTTCTTTTCTTTTTTCCTTTTCCTCCTTTTCTTATTTACTTCTTTTTTCCTTTCTCTTTTATTTAAGGAACTTATCTATAGCGGGGGTACAAAGAATGCGCTACTGCTAATTTAGCTATAGCGCTTGTTCTGAAAGCTACTGCTATACCTTTCTCCTTTATTTTTATTTTTCTTTTATTGTCCTTTACATTTTCTTTTTTCCTTTCTCCTTTTTTCTATTTCTTTCATTTTCATTTAATTTCCTATTTGTTTTTTGTTTTATTTTATTTTCATTAGCAGTGGCGTTTTCCCCAGAAAACGCGTTGCTACAACCAACTTAGCGGCAGCGCGTTTTACGTAAAATCGGTATTACTATTTCTAGCCTACCGACAACAGTGTGGGAATTGTAGTAGTAAGGCTCTTTCTTGCAAACGCGCCACTGCTACCACCATAGTTGTAGTGTGTTTTGTGGACAAGTGCTATGGGTAAGTAGCAGTAATGCTTTCTTTTGACTAACGCTACTGATAATCCTCTGTGTATAAGGTTTTCCCTAGTAGTGTAAATTTCCTTGTCGATCGCCCCTAGCCTAGAAGGACAGTTGCCACCTAAATCTACATAATAACCATGTTTAAATTTGGAATTCTAATTTTGAAATTATGCATTTGAAATATTGTCGGAGTGAGTGACGTTTATTTGTTCAATAGCTATGCCAAATAGAAGTTGAAATATTTGTACACATTTGCTAGACATCACAGACAGTCACTGTCGTGGTTTAGTCACGGCAGATGTCCTAGAGAAAGGACTTAGTCGTGGAGCCATCGCTACGGGTTAGCTTGAAGGGGTTAAAGCGGGCAAGGGACGCAAGAGAGTTTTATACTAGTTCGGCCCCTTCGATGAAGGTAAAAGCCTACGTCTAGTTGTGATGGAATTGATGGGGTTTCAATGACCAGGGAGCGAATACGCTTTGCCTGAGTCTCGAGTTGTTGTCTGTTGTCCCTGAACCGCCGTCGGGTCGTCCCCTTATATATATGGGTTGACGCCCGTCGGTTTACAGACTCCGAGGCCGGCTCATAATCGTGTCCGTCTCGGTTTCTGCTACGCATATCTTACAACACAAGTTTACATCTCAATGCCGGTTTGTGTCTACATGCCTTAAACCGGCTTTGGGCCCTGGGCCTCCATGAAGCGTCACCGTCTGTCTTCATGGGCTTCAGATACAGATGAACTACTTATGAAGTTAACCCGGCCTCTCCTGACCGGTTTACGCCCAGTAGTAATATCCCCAACATTAGGCCCCAGATTGATTTGAACTGGTTCATGTCAATCCTCAATACTTGAGAAAATTTCTTCTTCAACATCTTCACACAATCTTGTAAACTGCCATGACATCATCTTCTAGGATCTTGGTAAATCGCCGTGACGTCACCTGTCATTAACGAGCCTCCGACAATCGAGGCGACAGCATCACCTTATACCAAAAAATCTGGCTCCTCGATTTTCGCATATGTCGTTCATCTCCTTATAAATAGGGCCAGGGGGTCTTTCCAGTTTCCCCCTCGTGCCTCTTCGCTTCATCTTCATCCTCGCGATGCCCGAACCTTCGACCTCGGCCGTCGCCGTCAACCTTCGACTGCTGCACCACCCTTGGTCACTGCATCGACCTGAACGTACCAGAGCTCCTCCCCGCGCCGCCACTGCTCAACAGCATCCGTAAGTCTCCCCTTTCTCTTACCATAGATCTGTGCTTAGGGTTTCCGTCGTTCATCGGTGTTCGTCGCCACCCTTCTTTTCCCTTGTTTATACTCGTGGGTTAGATCCAAAAACCACATAGGTCTCGTGCGGTAGTAGTTTAAACCACATAGATCTCGTGCTTTTAGCAGTTTCAGCACCTGTTTGATATCCAACTCATCTCATCTTGGTGAACCTTCAGTACACTGGAATTTAGGTCAGAATATATTTTGTTTTTCCCATGCGCGGTAGATCTGAAATTACCATAGTAAGATGTGAAACTTGTTTCTTCCTTCTCTTACACCCTTTGAATACCAGATTGGCCGGTTTAACCTCACAGAAAAATGATGACCCGGTAGATACCATTAGTCCCCTGTTGAACCGCCAATGCATTACACTGTTCCATTGCCAGACTCCGGTTTACCAATATGTTAGTATCCTCATACCGCTGTATAGTTGTCCACTGTAAATCTTAAACCGGTAATACTCATGTTTTAGATTTTCCTTGTCATGGCTAAACAAGTTTATGAGTGCAATTGGGCTCCCTCTCGAGTAACCGAGGAGCAATTAAACAACCTTGTTAAGACGGGCGCCCTAACCAAGAAAGATGTCATCCACTGGAGGGTCCCTGGCCCGGAAAATCCTCCTACACCCAAGGATGGAGAAGTAGTCGTGTTTGCTGATCATCTCGGACGAGGTTTTAGCCCTCCCGGTTCAAAAAATTTCCGAGATGTGCTAGCCAATTTTCAACTGTGCCCTCAAGACATTGGTCCCAACTCTGTTACCAATATCTGCCACTTCCAAGTATTCTGTGAAGCTTATCTGCAAGAGGAACCTACAGTCGAAATGTTTAGGGATTTCTTTCATTTAAACCATCGCACCAAGTTCTCAGATGGACCCAATACGGAACTGGGCGGAATGGCGGTTCAGAAGAGAAAAGAAGTCACCTTCCCCCATCCCAAACTCCACAGTCACCCCAAAGAGTGGAACCAAACTTGGTTTTACTGCATGGATACCTCTCCATCTGACGAAAACCCCTGCCGGGTTACCGCCCTGAACGCCTGAGCAACACACACTCGTTTCCTCATAGGCTGACACCAAGAGAACGGGCCAACTATGCTCCCCAACTTTCGAAGCTTAGAGCCTTCATGGCGAACGGTTTGACAGGAGTCGATCTTGCTCGTTGCTGGATAAGCTGGAGCATTCTGCCCTTAAGCCGGCGCCCCGGTTTGATGTGTGAGTACACGGGGAGTTTGAAGGATGCTCAGCGGCACATTGACATTCAGCTTACAGATGACGAAGCCACTGAGGCTGTAAAGAAAATACTGAACGAACCGGAGGCTGTCTGTGCCCAAACCGGGCTACTCCCTTTCTGCACCTTCAATAAACCACCAGCTGTAAGAATCATATAACCCTTTGTGTCTGAATTTTCTTCTGTCCAAATATTCTCTGAAAGTGTGATTATTTTTCTGATAGGGTGATGATCCATTCTGGAACAAGAAACCATCACAAGATAAACCGGCAAAACCGCAAGACAAACCGGTCAAGCCAGTTCGTCCAAAGACCAAGGTTGTCAAGAAACCTGCCAAGAGGCTTTTCACGGGCTGCCAGGCCCCAAATTTGATCAAGAGGTGTTGCTATGGTTCGGGTTCGACCAAGCCCCCAAGTGATGCTGTGGCATTACGCCGATCAAAAGGCATTGCTATGGTTCGGGTTCGACCCAGCCCCCAAATGATTCTGTGGCTTTACGCCGATCAAGAGGCGTAGTCATGGTTCGGGTTCGACCATGCTCCCAAGTGATGCTGTGGCATTACGCCGATCAAGAGGCGTGGCTATGGTTCGGATACGACCAAGCCCCCAAGTGATTCTGTGGCTTTACGCCGATCAAGAGGCGTAGTCATGGTTCGGGTTTGACCATGCTCCCAAGTGATGCTGTGGCATTGCGCCGATCAAGAGGTGTAGCTATGGTTCGGATACGACCAAGACCCCAAGTGATCTGATATCAAGCTTTAAGAAGCTAATTCAAGGGGTAAACCGGACGCCGCTTTGTAAGCTCCATGTAACCACACATGATGTAAGAAAACAACAGATACCCCGCTTTAGCTGAGGTTCCGGTTTACTATATTGATCATAATATATACAATGTCATCATATGTACATAAGCAGAGCCTGTAGCTCAAGTATAGAAGGGCCGAAGATGAGCAATATTCCACGACCGGTTGGTCTCCTCCTCCGATTTACGTGAGTCTTTGCGCTCTCGAACATCGATTAGGTAGTACGACCCATTGTGCAAATCCTTGCTGACCACAAAAGGCCCTTCCCAAGGGGGGGATAGCTTGTGCATATCCGTCTGATCCTGGATGAGTCGAAGCACCAAATCTCCTTCTTGAAAGGTTCTGGTTCTAACCCGGCAGCTATGATAACGACGCAGATCTTGCTGATAAATCGCCGAACGGGCTGCCGCCATGTCACGCTCCTCATCTAATAGGTCAAGAGCTTCCTATCGTGCCTTCTCGTTATCCGCTTCAACATATGCCGCTACACGAGGCGAGTCATGACGGATGTCACTAGGAAGAACCAATTCCGCTCCATAAACCATGAAGAACGTCGTGTAGCCTGTCGATCTGTTGGGTGTGGTATTGATGCTCCATAACACTGAAGGTAACTCCTCAACCCAACAACCCGGCGTCCGTTGCAAAGAACCATAAGCCGGGGTTTGATGCCTCTCAAGATCTCTTGATTGGCCCTCTCCGCTTGACCATTGGACTGGGGGTGAGCCACGGATGACACGTCAAGCCGGATGTGCTCACGTTGACAGAACTCCTTCATGGCACCCTTTGACAGATTGGTACCATTGTCTGTTACAATGCTGTGTGGAAAGCCAAACCGGAAAATCACCTTTTTGATGAATTGAACCGCCGTGGCCGCGTCACACTTACTAACTACCTATGCCTCTACCCATTTTGTGAACTTATCAACCGCCACCAAAAGGTGGGTCTTCTTGTCCTTGGACCTCTTGAAAGGCCCAACCATATCCAGCCCCCAAGTTGCAAACGGACAGGTGATTGGAATCGTCCTCAATTCTTGAGCTGGTACATGAGCACGTCGTGAGAATTTCTGACAGCCATCACATCTTTTAACCAAGTCCTCGGCATCAGCATGAGCTATCAACCAATAGAAACCGTGACGAAACGCCTTGGCCACCAAAGATTTTGAACCGACGTGGTGTCCACAATCTCCTTCGTGGATCTCACGCAAAATTTCACGGCCTTCATCAGGAGATACACAGCGTTGAAACGCCCCTGTCACACTGCAATGGTGCAACTCTCCATTGATAATAATCATGGACTTGGACCGCCGGGTTATCTGCCTGGCCAAAACTTCATCCTCTGGTAACTCGCCCCGGTTCATATATGCCAGATACGGAACCATCCAATCCGGGATAACATGTAAAGCCGCCACCGACTGAGCCTCTGGATCAGGAACAGCCAAATCCTCTTCACCAGGGAGCTTGACGGACGGATTATGCAAAACATCCAGGAATACATTAGGTGGAACCGGTTTACGTTGGGATCCCAGGCGGCTTAAAGTGTCTGCCACTTCATTCTTCCGCCGGTCCACATGATCCACCTGATAACCTTTGAAGTGACCTGCAACAATATCCACCTCACGACGATATGCTGCCATTAGTGGGTCTTTGGAATCCCAAGTGCCAGACACTTGTTGAGCCACCAGATCCGAGTCACCGAAGCATTTGACTCGGCTGAGATTCATCTCCTTAGCCATCCGAAGACCATGGAGTAAGGCCTCATATTCAGCTGCATTATTAGTGCAAGGGAACATTAAACGGAGAACATAACAAAACTTATCACCTCGTGGGGAAGTTAACACGATTCCAGCCCCCGAGCCCTCCAATTGCCTGGACCCATCAAAATGAATAGTCCAATAAGTGTGATCCGGCTTCTCTCCTGGTGCTTGTAATTCTGTCCAATCATTGATGAAATCCACAAGTGCCTGAGATTTGATCGTCGTTCGGGGTATGTATTTCAACCCGTGAGGCCCGAGCTCGATAGCCCACTTAGCAATTCGACCAATTGCCTCCCTATTCTGGATTATATCCCCCAATGGAGCAGAGCTGACCACCGTGATGGGATGACCTTGGAAATACTGCTTAAGCTTCCGGCTTGCCATGAAAACCCCATACACCAATTTTTGCCAATGCGGGTACCTCTGCTTGGATTCAATGAGTACCTCACTAATATAGTAAACCGGCCGCTGAACCGGATATTCCTTTCCTGCCTCCTTGCGCTCCACCACAATAGCCACACTAATAGCCTGAGCGTTAGCTGCCACATATAGCAGCAACGGTTCTTTATCAACCGGAGCAGCAAGAATCGGCGGATTAGCTAGCTGCCGCTTTAAGTCCTCAAAATGCTTCATTAGCGGTGTCACTCCAGACGAAGTTATCCGTTTTCTTCAGCATCTGATACAAAGGAATGGACTTCTCACCAAGACGACTGACAAACCGGCTCAACGCGGCAATCCGGCCTGCCAGGCGTTGAACATCATTGATACACTTTGGTTTAGCCAAGGAGGTGATGGCCTTGATCTTTTCCGGATTAGCTTCAATGCCCCTGTTAGACACCAAAAAACCCAAGAGCTTGCCTGCAGGTACACCAAAGACGCACTTGGCCGGATTAAGCATCATTTTATAAACCCACAGGTTATCAAAGGTTTCCTTCAAGTCATCAATCAATGTCTCATTTTTCCTTGATTTCACCACAATATCATCCACATAGGCGTGAACATTGCGGCCGATCTGTTTATGAAGACAATTCTGCACACACCGTTGATAAGTTGCCTGTGCACTCTTGAGCCCAAAGGGCATGGACACATAGCAGAAGGCTCCAAAGGGAGTTATGAAGGCCGTCTTCTCCTGGTCCTTAACTGCCATCTTGATCTAATGATAACCAGAATATGCATCCAAAAAACTTAACCGCTCACAACCCGCCGTAGCATCAATAATCTGATCAATACGGGGGAGGGCAAAAGGATCTGCTGGACAAGCTTTGTTGAGATCTGTGTAGTCCACACACATACGCCAAGTGCCATTCTTCTTGAGGACCAGCACCGGATTAGCCAACCACTCAGGATGGAATACTTCAACGATAAATCCAGCCGCCAAGAGCCTGGCTACTTCTTCTCCAATAGCTTTGCGTCTTTCTTCATTGAACCGGCGGAGAAACTGCTTGACCGGTTTATACTTAGGATCAACATTGAGGGTGTGCTCAGCGAGTTCTCTCGGTACACCAGGCATGTCAGAAGGCTTCCACACAAAGATGTCCCGATTCTCATGGATGAACTCGATGAGCGCGCTTTCCTATTTCGGGTCCAAGTTAGCGCTGATGCTAAACTGCTTGGACGAATCGCCAGGCATGAATTCAACAAGTTTAGTCTCATCAGCCGATTTAAACTTCAGGGCCGGATCATGCTCCTTAGTTGGTTTCTTCAATGAAGTCATATCTGTCGGATCAACATTGTCTTTGTAAAACTTGAAGGAAATATGCCCTAGAGGCAATAATAAAGTTATTATTTATTTCCTTATATCATGATAAATGTTTATTATTCATGCTAGAATTGTATTAACCGGAAACATGATACATGTGTGAATACATAGACAAACAGAGTGTCACTAGTATGCCTCTACTTGACTAGCTCGTTGATCAAAGATGGTTATGTTTCCTAGCCATAGACATGAGTTGTCATTTGATTAACGGGATCACATCATTAGGAGAATGATGTGATTGACTTGACCCATTCCGTTAGCTTAGCACTCGATCGTTTAGTATGTTGCTATTGCTTTCTTCATGACTTATACATGTTCCTATGACTATGAGATTATGCAACTCCCGTTTACCGGAGGAACACTTTGTGTGCTACCAAACGTCACAACGTAACTGGGTGATTATAAAGGTGCTCTACAGGTGTCTCCGAAGGTACTTGTTGGGTTGGCGTATTTCGAGATTGGGATTTGTCACTCCGATTGTCGGAGAGGTATCTCTAGGCCCTCTCGGTAATGCACATCACTTAAACCTTGCAAGCATTGCAACTAATGAGTTTGTTGCGAGATGATGTATTACAGAACGAGTAAAGAGACTTGCCGGTAACGAGATTGAACTAGGTATTAAGATACCGACGATCGAATCTCGGGCAAGTAACATACCGATGACAAAGGGAACAACGTATGTTGTTATGCGGTTTGACCGATAAAGATCTTCGTAGAATATGTGGGAGCCAATATGGGCATCCAGGTCCCGCTATTGGTTATTGACCGGAGACGTGTCTCGGTCATGTCTACATAGTTCTCGAACCCGTAGGGTCCGCACGCTTAACGTTACGATGACAGTTTTATTATGAGTTTATGAGTTTTGATGTACCGAAGGAGTTCGGAGTCCCAAATGAGATCGGGGACATGACGAGGAGTCTCGAAATGGTCGAGACGTAAAGATCGATATATTGAACAACTATATTCGGACATCAGAAAGGTTCCGAGTGATTCGGGTATTTTTCGGAGTACCGGAGAGTTACGCGAATTCGTATTGGGCCTTAATGGGCCATACGGGAAAGGAGAGAAAGGCCCCAAAGGGTGGCCGCACCCCTCCCCATGGACTAGGGAGGGGGGCGCCCCCTTCCTTCCTTCTCCTTCTCCCTTCCCTTCTCCTACTCCAACAAGGAAAGGAGGATTCCTACTCCCGGTGGGAGTAGGACTCCCCCCTTGGCGCGCCCTCCTCCTAGGCCGGCCGCCTCCCCCCTTGCTCCTTTATATACGGGGGCAAGGGGGCACCCCATAGACATAACAATTGATCTATTGATCTCTTAGCCGTGTGCGGTGCCCCCCTCCACCATATTACACCTCGATAATATCGTAGCGGTGCTTAGGCGAAGCCCTGCGTCGGTAGAACATCATCATCATCACCACGCCGTCGTGCTGACGAAACTCTCCCTCAACACTCGGCTGGATCGGAGTTCAAGGGACGTCATCGAGCTGAACGTGTGCTGAACTCGGAGGTGCCGTGCGTTCGGTACTTGATCGGTCGGATCGTGAAGACGTACGACTACATCAACCGCGTTGTGTTAATGCTTCCGCTTTTGGTCTACGAGGGTACGTGGACAACACTCTCCCCTCTCGTTGCTATGCATCACCATGATCTTGCGTGTGCGTAGGAAATTTTTGAAATTACTACGTTCCCCAACAGTGGCATCCGAGCCTGGTTTTATGCGTTGATGTTATGCACGAGTAGAACACAAGTGAGTTGTGGGCGATATAATTCATACTGCTTACCAGCATGTGATACTTTGGTTCAGCGGTATTGTGAGATGAAGCGGCCCGGACCAACATTACGCATACGCTTACGCGAGACCGGTTTCACCGTTGCGAGCACTCGTTGCTTAAAGGTGACTGGCGGGTGTCTGTATCTCTCACTTTAGTTGAATCGAGTGTGGCTACGCCCGGTCCTTGCGAAGGTTAAAACAGCACCAACTTGACAAACTATCGTTGTGGTTTTTATGCGTAGGTAAGAACGGTTCTTGCTAAGCCCGTAGCAGCCACGTAAAACTTGCAACAACAAAGTAGAGAACGTCTAACTTGTTTTTGCAGGGCATGTTGTGATGTGATATGGTCAAAGCATGATGCTAAATTTATTGTATGAGATGATCATGTTTTGTAACCGAGTTATCGGCAACTGGCAGGAGCCATATGGTTGTCGCTTTATTGTATGCAATGCAATCGCCCTGTAATGCTTTACTTTATCACTAAGCGGTAGCGATAGTCGTAGAAGCATAAGATTGGCGAGACGACAATGATGCTACGATGGAGATCAAGGTGCCGCGCCGGTGACGATGGTGATCATGATGGTGCTTCGGAGATGGAGATCACAAGCACAAGATGATGATGGCCATATCATATCACTTATATTGATTGCATGTGATGTTTATCTTTTATGCATCTTATCTTGCTTTGATTGACGGTAGCATTATAAGATGATCCCTCACTAAATTATCAAAGTATAAGTGTTCTCCCTGAGTATGCACCGTTGCGAAAGTTCTTCGTGCTGAGACACCACGTGATGATCGGGTGTGATAGGCTCTACGTTCAAATACAACGGGTGCAAAACAGTTGCACACGCGGAATACTCAGGTTAAACTTGACGAGCCTAGCATATAACAGATATGGCCTCGGAACATGGAGACCGAAAGGTCGAGCGTGAATCATATAGTAGATATGATCAACATAGTGATGTTCACCGTTGAAACTACTCCATCTCACGTGATGATCGGACATGGTTTAGTTGATATGGATCACGTGATCACTTAGAGGATTAGAGGGATGTCTATCTAAGTGGGAGTTCTTAAGTAATATGATTAATTGAACTTGAATTTATCATGAACTTAGTACCTGATAGTATCTTGCTTGTCTATGTTAATTGTAGATAGATGGCCCGTGCTGTTGTTCCGTTGAATTTTAATGCGTTCCTTGAGAAAGCAAAGTTGAAAGATGATGGTAGCAATTACACGGACTGGGTCCGTAACTTGAGGATTATCCTCATTGCTGCACTGAAAAATTACATCCTGGAAGCACCGCTAGGTGTACCACCTGCGCCAGCAACTGCAGACATTGTGAATGCCTGGCAGTCACGTGTTGATGACTACTCGATAGTTCAATGTGCCATGCTTTACGGCTTAGAACCGGGTCTTCAACGACGTTTTGAACGTCATGGAGCATATGAGATGTTCCAGGAGTTGAAGTTAATATTTCAAGCAAATGCCCGGATTGAGAGATATGAAGTCTCCAATAAGTTCTATAGCTGCAAGATGGAAGAGAATAGTTCTGTCAGTGAGCATATACTCAAAATGTCTGGGTATAACAATCACTTGATTCAACTGGGAGTTAATCTTCCGGATGATAGCGTCATTGACAGAATTCTTCAATCACTGCCACCAAGCTACAAGAGCTTCGTGATGAACTATAACATGCAAGGGATGGATAAGACGATTCCCGAGCTCTTCGCAATGCTAAAGGCTGCGGAGGTAGAAATCAAAAAGGAGCATCAAGTGTTGATGGTCAATAAGACCACTAGTTTCAAGAAAAAGGGCAAAGGGAAGAAGAAGGGGAACTTCAAGAAAAACAGCAAGCAAGTTGTTGTTCAGGAAAAGGAACCCAAGTCTGGACCTAAGCCTGAGACTGAGTGCTTCTACTGCAAGCAGACTGGTCACTGGAAGCGGAACTGCCCCAAGTATTTGGCGGATAAGAAGGATGGCAAGGTGAACAAAGGTATATGTGATATACATGTTATTGATGTGTACCTTACAAATGCTCGCAGTAGGACCTGGGTATTTGATACTGGTTCTGTTGCTAATATTTGCAACTCGAAACAGGGGCTACGGATTAAGCGAAGATTGGCTAAGGACGAGGTGACGATGCGCGTGGGAAATGGTTCCAAAGTCGATGTGATCGCGGTCGGCACGCTACCTCTACATCTACATTCGGGATTAGTTTTAGACCTAAATAATTGTTATTTGGTGCCAGCGTTAAGCATGAACATTATATCTGGATCTTGTTTGATGCGAGACGGTTATTCATTTAAATCAGAGAATAATGGTTGTTCTATTTATATGAGTAATATCTTTTATGGTCATGCACCCTTGAAGAGTGGTCTATTTTTGTTGAATCTCGATAGTAGTGATACACATATTCATAATATTGAAGCCAAAAGATGCAGAGTTGATAATGATAGTGCAACTTATTTGTGGCACTGCCGTATCGGTGTAAAGCGCATGAAGAAACTCCATACTGATGGACTTTTGGAACCACTTGATTATGAATCACTTGGTACTTGCGAACCGTACCTCATGGGCAAGATGACTAAAACACCGTTCTCCGGAACTATGGAGAGAGCAACAGATTTGTTGGAAATCATACATACAGATGTATGTGGTCCGATGAATATTGAGGCTCGTGGCGGATATCGTTATTTTCTCACCTTCACAGATGATTTGAGCAGATATGGGTATATCTACTTAATGAAACATAAGTCTGAAACATTTGAAAAGTTCAAAGAATTTCAGAGTGAAGTTGAAAATCATCGTAACAAGAAAATAAAATTTCTACGATCTGATCGTGGAGGAGAATATTTGAGTTATGAGTTTGGTCTTCATTTGAAACAATGCGGAATAGTTTCGCAACTCACGCCACCCGGAACACCACAGCGTAATGGTGTGTCCGAACGTCGTAATCGTACTTTACTAGATATGGTGCAATCTATGATGTCTCTTACTGATTTACCGCTATCGTTTTGGGGTTATGCTTTAGAGACGGCTGCATTCACGTTAAATAGGGCACCATCAAAATCCGTTGAGACGACGCCTTATGAACTGTGGTTTGGCAAGAAACCAAAGTTGTCGTTTCTTAAAGTTTGGGGCTGCGATGCTTATGTGAATAAACTTCAACCTGATAAGCTCGAACCCAAATCGGAGAAATGTGTCTTCATAGGATACCCAAAGGAAACTGTTGGGTACACCTTCTATCACAGATCCGAAGGAAAAACTTTTGTTGCTAAATTCGGAATTTTTCTGGAGAAGGAGTTTCTCTCGAAAGAAGTGAGTGGGAGGAAAGTAGAACTTGATGAGGTAACTGTACCTGCTCCCTTATTGGAAAGTAGTTCATCACAGAAACTGGTTTCTGCGACGCCTACACCAATTAGTGAGGAAGTTAATGATGATGATCATGAAACTTCAGATCAAGTTATTACTGAACCTCGTAGGTCAACCAGAGTAAGATCCGCACCAGAGTGGTACGGTAATCCTGTTCTGGAGGTTATGTTACTAGACCATGACGAACCTACAAACTATGAAGAAGCGATGGTGAGCCCAGATTCCGCAAAATGGCTTGAGGCCATGAAATCCGAGATGGGATCCATGTATGAGAACAAAGTATGGACTTTGGTTGACTTGCCCGATGATCGGCAAGCCATTGAAAATAAATGGATCTTCAAGAAGAAGACTGACGCAGACGGTAATGTTACTGTCTATAAAGCTCGACTTGTTGCGAAAGGTTTTCGACAAGTTCAAGGGATTGACTACGATGAGACCTTCTCACCCGTAGCGATGCTTAAGTCTGTCCGAATCATGTTAGCAATTGCCGCATTTTATGATTATGAAATTTGGCAAATGGATGTCAAAACTGCATTCTTGAATGGATTTCTGGAAGAAGAATTGTATATGATGCAACCGGAAGGTTTTGTCGATCAAAAGGGAGCTAATAAAGTGTGCAAGCTCCAGCGATCCATTTATGGACTGGTGCAAGCCTCTCGGAGTTGGAATAAACGCTTTGATAGTGTGATCAAAGCATTTGGTTTTGTACAGACTTTTGGAGAAGCCTGTATTTACAAGAAAGTGAGTGGGAGCTCTGTAGCATTTCTGATATTATATGTGGATGACATATTGCTGATTGGAAATGATATAGAATTTCTGGATAGCATAAAGGGATACTTGAATAAGAGTTTTTCAATGAAAGACCTCGGTGAAGCTGTGTATATATTGGGCATCAAGATCTATAGAGATAGATCAAGACGCTTAATTGGACTTTCACAAAGCACATACCTTGACAAAGTTTTGAAAAAGTTCAAAATGGATCAAGCAAAGAAAGGGTTCTTGCCTGTGTTACAAGGTGTGAAGTTGAGTAAGACTCAATGCCCGACCACTGCAGAAGATAGAGAGAAGATGAAAGATGCCCCCTATGCTTCAGCCATAGGCTCTATCATGTATGCAATGCTGTGTACCAGACCTGATGTATGCCTTGCTATAAGTCTAGCAGGAAGGTACCAAAGTAATCCAGGAGTGGATCACTGGACAGCGGTCAAGAACATCCTGAAATACCTGAAAAGGACTAAGGATATGTTTCTCGTATATGGAGGTGACAAAGAGCTCATCGTAAATGGTTACGTTGATGCAAGCTTTGACACTGATCCGGACGATTCTAAATCACAAACCGGATACGTGTTTACATTGAACGGTGGAGCTGTCAGTTGGTGCAGTTCTAAACAAAGCGTCGTGGCGGGATCTACATGTGAAGCGGAGTACATAGCTGCTTCGGAAGCAGCAAATGAAGGAGTCTGGATGAAGGAGTTCATATCCGATCTAGGTGTCATACCTAGTGCATCGGGTCCAATGAAAATCTTTTGTGACAATACTGGTGCAATTGCATTAGCAAAGGAATCCAGATTTCACAAGAGAACCAAGCACATCAAAAGACGCTTCAATTCCATCCGGGATTTAGTCCAGGTGGGAGACATAGAAAATTGCAAGATACATACGGATCTGAATGTTGCAGACCCGTTGACTAAGCCTCTTCCACGAGCAAAACATGATTAGCACCAAGGCTCCATGGGTGTAAGAATCATTACTGTGTAATCTAGATTATTGACTCTAGTGCAAGTGGGAGACTGAAGGAAATATGCCCTAGAGGCAATAATAAAGTTATTATTTATTTCCTTATATCATGATAAATGTTTATTATTCATGCTAGAATTGTATTAACCGGAAACATGATACATGTGTGAATACATAGACAAACAGAGTGTCACTAGTATGCCTCTACTTGACTAGCTCGTTGATCAAAGATGGTTATGTTTCCTAGCCATAGACATGAGTTGTCGTTTGATTAATGGGATCACATCATTAGGAGAATGATGTGATTGACTTGACCCATTCCGTTAGCTTAGCACTCGATCGTTTAGTATGTTGCTATTGCTTTCTTCATGACTTATACATGTTCCTATGACTATGAGATTATGCAACTCCCGTTTACCGGAGGAACACTTTGTGTGCTACCAAACGTCACAACGTAACTGGGTGATTATAAAGGTGCTCTACAGGTGTCTCCGAAGGTACTTGTTGGGTTGGCGTATTTCGAGATTGGGATTTGTCACTCCGATTGTCGGAGAGGTATCTCTGGGCCCTCTCGGTAATGCACATCACTTAAACCTTGCAAGCATTGCAACTAATGAGTTTGTTGCGAGATGATGTATTACAGAACGAGTAAAGAGACTTGCCGGTAACGAGATTGAACTAGGTATTAAGATACCGACGATCGAATCTCGGGCAAGTAACATACCGATGACAAAGGGAACAACGTATGTTGTTATGCGGTTTGACCGATAAAGATCTTCGTAGAATATGTGGGAGCCAATATGGGCATCCAGGTCCCGCTATTGGTTATTGACCGGAGACGTGTCTCGGTCATGCCTACATAGTTCTCGAACCCGTAGGGTCCGCACGCTTAACGTTACGATGACAGTTTTATTATGAGTTTATGAGTTTTGATGTACCGAAGGAGTTCGGAGTCCCAAATGAGATCGGGGACATGATGAGGAGTCTCTAAATGGTCGAGACGTAAAGATCGATATATTGGACGACTATATTCGGACATCGGAAAGGTTCCGAGTGATTCGGGTATTTTTCGGAGTACCGGAGAGTTACGGGAATTCGTATTGGGCCTTAATGGGCCATACGGGAAAGGAGAGAAAGGCCCCAAAGGGTGGCCGCACCCCTCCCCATGGACTAGTCCGAATTGGACTAGGGAGGGGGGGCGCCCCCTTCCTTCCTTCTCCTTCTCCCTTCCCTTCTCCTACTCCAACAAGGAAAGGAGGAGTCCTACTCCCGGTGGGAGTAGGACTCCCCCCTTGGCGCGCCCTCCTCCTAGGCCGGCCGCCTCCCCCCTTGCTCCTTTATATACCGGGGCAAGGGGGCACCCCATAGACACAACAATTGATCTATTGATCTCTTAGCCGTGTGCGGTGCCCCCCTCCACCATATTACACCTCGATAATATCGTAGCGGTGCTTAGGCGAAGCCCTGCGTCGGTAGAACATCATCATCGTCACCACGCCGTCGTGCTGACGAAACTCTCCCTCAACACTCGGCTGGATCAGAGTTCGAGGGACGTCATCGAGCTGAACGTGTGCTGAACTCGGAGGTGCCGTGCGTTCGGTACTTGGTCGGTCGGATCATGAAGACGTACGACTACATCAACCGCGTTGTGTTAACGCTTCCGCTTTCGGTCTACGAGGGTACGTGGACAACACTCTCCCCTCTCGTTGCTATGCATCACCATGATCTTGCGTGTGCGTAGGAAATTTTTGAAATTACTACGTTCCCCAACAAAACTTCAACTCCTCTGTTGCACAAACCGACTCAGCATAAGCCGCATCACCTTCCTCACATTCCAGGGCAATCTTGCGGCTCCCATGCACGGTTATAGTTCCCTTGTGACCCGGTATCTTGAGTTGTAGATAGACATAACAAGGCCGTGCCATAAACTTAGCATAAGCTGGCCGTCCAAATAGGGCATGATACGGGCTTCTGATTTTCACCACTTCAAAGGTCAAGGTTTCTGATCTCGAGTCATGCTCATCTCCAAAAGCCACCTCCAGAGCTATCTTACCAACAGGATATGCCGACTTACCAGGCACCACATCATGGAACACCGTATTGGACGGTTTAAGATTTTTATCTGTTAGCCCCATGCGACGGAAAGTTTCATAATAAAGGATATTGATACTACTCCCTCCATCCATGAGTACCTTAGTGAACTTATAACCTCCCACCTGAGGTGCCACCACCAGAGCCAGATGACCCGGATTGTCAACCCGGGGTGGATGATCGTCTCTACTCCACACAATGGGCTGCTCGGACCAGCGCAAATAACGGGGCACCGCCGGTTCAACGGCATTCACCATCCTCTTATGAAGCTTCTGATCGCGCTTGTCCAAGCTAGTGGTGAAGACATGATACTGTCCGCTATTCAACTGCTTCGGGTTGCTCTGGTAACCCGACTGCTGCTGCTGCTGATTGCCCTGATGATTATAGCCACCTTGGTTACCTTGATTACTTTGATTGTTGTGTCCGCCCTGATTGCCATGGAATCCCGAACCGGAATTTCCTCCTCCATAACCCGGCCCATGAGAGCCAGAGCCCGAACCGCCTCCTGATCCATGATCATACCGGAAAGAGTCAGAATTTTTGAACTCTTGCATGATATAACAATCTTTCCAGAGGTGTGTAGATGGTTCCTCCTTCGTCCCGTGTTTTGGACAGGGCTGGTTCAACAGATACGACAAACGGTCCGGATTAGGATTCGGCATTCCATTCCGCCGAGCCGATTTACCCTTACGCCGCTGGCCCTTGTCGTGCGTATTAGTGTTAGCCATAAAGTCTAAACCGTGCTTCGCTTTACGCTTGCCGTCGTTTCCATGACCCACCGGGTTGTGGTGCTGCCCCTTGGCGTTGCCGCTCTTCTTTCCCTTCCCTGTCTTGTCATCGTCGGACTCGGGATCCTTGGTACTATCAGAGTCGGCATACTTCACCAGTGCAGCCATGAGGGTTCCCATGTCATTACAATGACGTTTGAGCCGTCCCAACTTCAACTTCAAGGGCTGAAACCGGCAATTGCCTTTCAATGTTAAAACTGCGGTGTCAGCGTTCATGCGGTCTGATGAATGCAAAATCTCCAAAACCCGGCGCACCCAATGGGTTGTTGACTCTCCTTCCTCCTGGACACAGGCAGCTAAGTCCATAATTGACATGGGCTGCTTGCATGTATCCTTGAAATTCTGAACAAACCGGGCTCTCAACTCAGCCCATGACCTGATAGAATTAGGCGGTAAACTCTTTAGCCAAGTACGGGCCGTTCCCTCTAGCATCATGGTAAAGTACTTCGCACATGCCGCATCATCCACGTCCAACATCTCCATGGCCATCTCGTAGTTTTCAACCCATGTTTCAGGGGACAAATCGGCGGTGTAATTCGGCACCTTGCGCGGGCCCTTGAAATCCTTGGGCAGGCGCACATTGCGCAACACTGGGACAAGACATGGCACTCCCAAGGAACTAGAGGTAACTCCTGGTTCCACCGATGTGGCTGGACGAACCGGAGTAAGTTGTCGGGCCTCATGTTGCGCCGCTAACTCGGCCTCTCTGCGTGCCCGAGCCCGGTCTACCACATCCTGAGCCTCACCGGCACCACCCGCCGGGTTATGGCCACGGGGCGGATCACGGTTCCGCGCATTGCTTGATACTGCCGGTTCATCCATACGCCTGCTGTAACTCCGGCTTGGACGGGGAGTGGAATGAACCCGATCGCGACTATATGAATAAGCCTCCTGTTGAATCAAGGCTGTCTGAAGAAGCTCCTTAACCCGACGCGTCTCGACCGCTGCTGGAGAATCGCCTTCAATCGGGATGGCCGCCAGCCGTGAAGCGGCAGCGACAATGTTGTCCATTGGGTTAGAGTAATGACCCGGTGGTGTGGGGACATGAGGTACCACAACGTTGTTCTGACGAGGCGGATCCACCAAACGTGGCTGAACTGGCGCCCCTGCTCCAGGTGCCTCTGCCTGGTTTACCACCGGCGGATTGCTGGTTCCTGCTCCTGGGGTGTTAAAGAGATTTCTAGCTTCATAAACCGGCGGCAGGCGAGATCGGTGCCTCCTCTTCAGGACTTCGTTCAACGCACTCTGATCCAGCATAATCCGGTAAGCTTGTGCATCCAAAGCGGCCCGCTCCGCGGCTATCCTGGTATCCTCAGCTGCTAAGTCGGCTTTTGCCTGGGTGATCTGATCTTTCACTTTCGCGACTTGCGCATTGTGTGCATCCTGGTCCGCCGGGTTAACCTCTGCCATCAGCGTTGCCAACACATCAAACAAATCAGATAGAACCTGAGCTGGCGGTCGCACAGGGCCTCCTGCCCCAGCCGCTGCCGCCGCTGCTGATCCGGAAATCATCGTCGCTGCGGTCGAAGAGTGGAGCGCCGGTTGCGTGCCGGCCATGAAAATCGCCACCCGGTTTGGCAGATCAAAGGGGTCCGGAATACTGTCGCCATCGGAACAGCCCCCAATCCGGCCATCTTGTAACTGATATAACGACTCGGTCTCTCCAGTCGATGACTCGTCGCCGGAATAAACGACGGTCTCACCACCAGATTCCGATCTATCCTCAGATTCACCTCCATGGATAACTCCCACGAAGGCACGCTTCATGACAGGCTTGACCCGGCAGATCTCGCACGCTGAGCCGTTTCGACGAGGTCGGTGCAGATGTCCGGCTCAGGGCCCGGTTCACCGATCTTGCCAACGAAAACGTGTATGCCACCAAAGGGGACCCGGTACCCGTACTCGATTGAGCCGGCCTCGGGGCCCCAGCCTGCATCGTCGATGTAGAGCTTGCCGCAACGACTCTTGGTCATCCGGCCCACAGCGTAACCCTTGAGTCCTTCGAAGCTGCCCTCCAAGAACTTGAAACCATCGTGCGATAGCCCCACGGTGGGCGCCAACTGTCGTGGTTTTGTCACGGCAGATGTCCTAGAGAAAGGACTTAGTCGTGGAGCCATCGCTACGGGTTAGCTCGAATGGGTTAAAGCGGGCAAGGGACGCAAGAGAGTTTTATACTAGTTCGGCCCCTTCGATGAAGGTAAAAGCCTACGTCTAGTTGTGATGGAATTGATGGGGTTTCGATGACCAGGGAGCGAATACGCTTTGCCTGAGTCTCGAGTTGTTGTCCGTTGTCCCTGAACCGCCACCGGGTCGTCCCCTTATATACATGGGTTGACGCCCGTCGGTTTACAGACTCCGAGGCCGGCTCATAATCGTGTCCGGCTCGGTTTCTGCTACGCATATCTTACAACACAAGTTTACATCTCAATGCCGGTTTGTTTCTACATGTCTTAAACCGGCTTTGGGCCCTGGGCCTCCATGAAACGTCACCGTCTGTCTTCATGGGCTTCAGATACAGATGAACTACTTATGAAGTTAACCCGGCCTCTCCTGGCCGGTTTACGCCCAGTAGTAATATCCCCAACAGTCACATTCTTCTACGCGCGAGGCCGAAGGCAGAGACGGAGTGAGGAGCGGCGGCCACGGCAAGACCGAGCCATGTATGAGTAGGAGCTAGCAGTAGCCCGCGGGAGCAAGCCCGAAACTTAATAGGGCCGTGTGGGGGGTTGACAGAGTTGTTCAGGGGCGGGGCTTAGAGGGATGGCTAGGGCGGCGGCCCGCATGGCGGTGGGAGAGATCATGGGGAGGGTGGGGCCACGGGGGCCGAAGGCAGGTGGTTAGGGTTGGGTAGGCCACGGGGAAGCACGAAGAACCATCGTGCGCATAACATGAAGAAGATGAACATGAAGAAGATGAACATGCCGTGGCGTGCTCGTGGTTGTTGCATACTGATCTTATGGTCAGGAAAGAAGTGATTGTGGTTGTTTCAGTTACCTGATGTTTAGGCACTCTCGTATTTGTATGCGCGCGCACACACTGACACACACAAGAACTACTCCATCCGTTCCTAAATATAAGACATTGTACATTCATATATAGGCCATATTAAAATCTCTATAAAAACTTATATTTAGGACCGAGGGAGTATAGAAAGGGAAAGCTATAAAAGCTGCATACTGTAATTAGGGAATCCGAGTTTGCACATTCGCCCGGAGCTTTTGAAAGACTCATTTTCTAGAGAACCTGCTATGGTTGCTTCAAGGAGGTTCTTACTTTCCATCTACTACTGGGCCCGCCACGCCCGATCTGCATGCAATCCGAGCATCAAATCGTGTCTGATCGGATTTGAGAAAGAGAATCGAGTAAATAGGGGATCCAGATCTCCTGTCATGCATGCTATATTAACTAACATTGTCATCCAGATCTCATGGTCTTGTTAATAAGGGAAGAATTTTTTGAAAGGAAAGATATATATTTTTTGACCTTGAAAGGAAAGATAATTAACTAACATTGCTACCATGCACTCTATAAAAACGCGTCTCCTCTCCTATACGGTAATCACATCCCATATCCCATAACACGCAAATTAACAAGACCATCAACCACGTCTCATCCTTTAACTGTCAACACCACCGAATCATCTAATCATTCGATCTAAAGAAGTAAGATGAGGACTAGCCTAACCCAGGTGCTGCTCATGGCCGTCTGCCTCCTCGTGCTGGCATCTGCAGATATCGTCGGCTCTTGGTATATACTTCCTTCATTTTAAAATAAGTGTCTCAACTTTGTACTAGTTCTAGTATAAAGTTATACTAAAGTTAAGACGAGACACTTATTTTAGGACGAAGAAAGTATATATATATATATATATATATATGATCCATCTCAATTCTTCATGCGTGCGTGCAGATGCTGGGCAGAGTTGCAACTCGAAAATCCTCTTCCCTGCGGCGTGCGATCCTGGCCATTGCGAGCAACTATGCGTAGCCTCCGCCCTTCTGCAGGGCGCCCCGTGTCGTCCGCGCCAGGGTGATGCGCCGTGCTTCACCAGCCAGTCTGCATGCGTCCCCGACGGATGCAACTGCACGGTGTGCTTTGTTAATTAGTTAGCACAAGAGATAGGAGGACTGTGTAGGCACCTGCTCCTCTCGCGTGCGTCTCTACGGTGTAATAACCTACATAGATATATGTGTTCAGTTTTTCGCTACAAAGAGCTACCATATGTGTTTGAAACGACACGGGAATAATAACATGGATACCTGTGGTGTTGAAGAGCGATGTTTTTTCATTATCAATGGTACGATTTTATGCTCGCCTAGCACGTGATGGCGCAGTCGTTGATGACAGCTTCTCTCTCATGCTTTGATGTCTAGTCATCACATCCTAGGGTTGAAGAGGGTCCCAAGGGTTTGGTTGTTCCCCGATGAAGGTAGTACGTGAGTCAGGTTTAGAATCTCGTGAGACAGTTTTGGTTGGAAAAAGTTCATTTTAAACCCTGAATTCGTAAAGGTTCGGCGAAACAAACCCTCAAGTCGAAATCCCGGTCGATTGCATCCTGAACTATGCAATCCCGGTCTTAACTGAACCTAGGAGTCGTTTGGCAAACCAGGATCAACGACCTGTCACAGGATGGCCGGGATTGGTGCCATTTCGCCGCACTGTTCCCCATTGGGCCGGCCCGCTTTAGTTTTCTTTTTCCTTCTTTTAAAACGCGCCCTGCTGCTGTTAGTCGACGGAAGTAACCACCTGGACAGCACATCATTGTTCACATTATCCCTGTTTCTTCTTTTTCTTCTTTCTTTTTCTGTTCTTTTTATTTATATTTTTCGTTTTTAATTTTTTGTTAAATTCGTGGACATCTTAGTAGGGAATACCAAAGGAAAAAAAACCCTCGTGAACCAATTTTTCAAAAGGAAAAAAAGGCCGCAATTTTTTTATAAAAATTTCACGGATTTAGAAATAAATTCAAATGTTTTCAAAATAAGTTCACAAATTTTCAAAAGAAAAGTTCTCGGAATTTTGAAAGAAGTTGTAAAAATGAAAAGAGTTCGTGGATTTGAAAAAAGTCCACGGATTCAAAAAAAGTCCACGAGTTCTGTAAAAAGTTTCACGCATTAGATAAAAACGAAAAAAAGCTAAGAAATTGGAATAAATTATTCACAAGAGGTGAGGTGGCGTGGTTGGCAAGGACAGTTTTTGCACCAAAAAGGGGAGGTTGCAAGTTCAAAACACCTTATGTGCACACCTTTTTTTAGCAGTGTAACAGAAAAAAGACATTTTAACAGGCAAAAAAAATACAAATTCATTGAAAAGTTAGTCAACTTGAAAAGTTCATCAAATTTAGAAAATTTTCATTATTTTGAAAACAAGTTCATTGAATTTGAAAAAGTTCATGAATTCAAAAGATTCGGAAAAAAGTTCACAGAAACGAAAAAATTCATAAACTCGAGAAAAGTTCACGAAATTGAAAAAAGAAGAAAAATGGCACAAAAAAGCAAACAAGCTGGAATCTAGCACAAAAAAATGATCGTTACTAAAAACAGAATGAAAGAATAAACTATCACGAAGCGGATGTTTTCCTGGATGGTTAGCGCGCTCGTACATTGCCTGTGAGGTGCTGGGTTCGAAACGTCATGGCGCGCGTTTTTTGAAACGTTTTGCAGAAAAACGTAAAGAAAAAAGAGTATGATGGGCCGGCCCAGTGCGCGCTGTGGTCAACATCGCTGCTGCTTGGCCCGCAAGCCAGACAAATCCCTGCCACATCAGCGTTTTTATGTATCAAACCATGTCAAGGTTCGATTTAGACCGGGATTGCATAGTTCAAGGTGCAATCGACCGGGATTTCAACTTAAGGATTCATTTCGCCAAACCTCTACGAGTTTAGGGTTTAAAATGGACTTTTTCCGTTTTGGTTCCTATGGACCATTGAGAATAGGTGCGCATGAGCATCACCAAGTCGGCTGGTCGTTGACGATGAAATTTAGGTTTTTGTTCGATCTGTTTTTAACTATCATGTGCCCTAATTTTGGTTTAACATCGAATGATTATATTGGGTCCATTTTTAATTAGTACATATCTATGTACCCAAAGTTAGTTTAACACCACAGCAATTTGATTCGTAATCAATACTATTTTTGTGGCATATTCTCTATATATTTGCACCAGCATACAACAAAATTACATTGTAGGTTGTGCTTGTTGAAGATTCATGACTAATTTTAAATTGTTATCTTTTAAACACAACCCTTTTGTTATGTTGGTTTTTGTAGTGCACGACTCTGCATGGAGGATGTGCACGCCAAACAAAACGGACACTCAAACAACCCATGATAGAAGTACTATTTTTAAATGTACACTGGTAGACATAAAATTACTTGTATTCATAACAGTAATGCTATAAAGTTGATACGCATACAAGCAACAACAAAAAAGGAGAATATAAGTAGTTGCTGCAACTATTGAGCACCCATGACCTTGGCCGTCACTGGACAAAGAAAGCACCAAGCAGCTGGTCCACACCTTGGCGCTGGAAAAATGCCTAGCCATGAGGCATTAAAGCCGTGATAGCCTTAGGCATTAACAAGCCGTGATAGCCACCCACCCTAGAAGGCTGGATCTAATCAATAATATAAGTTGGAAGCATATCCATGGTGTACTTCATGTCTGTGGCGAGAATTTGGTCCAAAATATGGTCTAGCACTATGGATTCATTCTTGTACCCCCTATGTTTTCTTCGAAACCTTTGGCGTCAATTATGTGGCTCAGTTCAGCGCTAGTGTTGAGCGTAACTATTTTCAGCTTTTTTTAACCTTGGTTATTTCATATAAAAGGTATATTATTCTTTAGAAACATACGAATATAATTTTAATTACATGATTTCTTAAAAAGTGTGTGAGCATATTTTCGAAACATGGGAACATTTTAAAAAACTACATGGTAAAATTATATGAACTTTTTTCAATCGTTTTGAATATTTTATTAATAGTGTGAGCATTTTGGAAGATGATCTCACCATGTATTAAAAATTATGCATTGTCTATTGAAAAAGATGTTCATTGTGTATTTAAAATATATTAATAGGATATGAAAAATTAATGAAACCCAGAAAATGAAAAATAAAAAACAGAAAGTAGAAATTAAATAAAATAAAAGAGAAAACTACAAGAAAATGCCGATGGAAATCGAAATAATAGCTGAACAAAATTTGAAAAGCGAAAAAAAAACCGGAGAAACCAAATGCATTGTGCAGCAGTTGCAACCTGTGTAAGTGGGCTGGCCAAGTAGCTACGGTTCTGTGTGTTTAGGTATTTGATGCTATACGAAATAACGGCAAGGGTTTCTTCTGTCTCGCTGCAGCGTTTTCCACTGCAATGTAGCTATAGGGCCAGGCCATTTTCTTCTTTTTTTCGCGCTAGATATTTCAATCGAGTTCGCTCACTGCGCTTTGTTCACTGGTTAGGTTTTCTTTTCTTTCGTAGTTCTTTTTTTGCGGTTTTTACATTATCTCCTCACTAATTTATTTGGTTTTTATGTTTTTGTTTGCTTTTGAAAATATTTTTCTCTGTTTCTTGTTGGTTTTAACTGGTTTTCCTGTTTTCATTACTTTTTTTCTAGTTTCTTTCTAGGTTTCACTGTTTCTACTTTTCTTTCTTTTTCCTTTGTTTTTCCTGATTTTTGTTCTTTATATCTTGTTTTCATCGGTTTTCTTTGTTTTTCCAATAGTTTCTTGGGTCTTTTGTTTTTTCTTTATTTTATTTTTTCAATTTCTCTGTTTTATTTATTTATTTATTTTCATCGTTTCTTTATCGTTTTACATTTTTTTGCCATTGTTTCTTCGGGTTTTTTTCTCTATCTTTGGTATCCTTTGTTTATTTGTTTTTCATTGGTTTTTTCGCTTTCCTTTATTCCTTTTGGTTTATATTCAACATTTTTTGTACATATCGACAACATTTTTAAAATACAAGTTCAAATTTTCCGAGTACATGGCCAATATTTCTTATATACACATTTAAAAAAATGCTTGATTAAAATTCTTCAAATACTAGATTATTTTCTTAATACATGGTCACAAATTATATAGACATTTTAACATATTTTATATGCCTGATTAACATTTTTCAAATATAATATTAACATTTTTGTAATACCTGGTCAACATTTTCTGAATGCACATTTAGCATTTTGCAAATGCTTGATTAGCATTTTTGAAATACAAGATTAACATTTTTTTCAATGCATGGTCAACAATTTTTTCGAATGCAAGGTTAATATTTTTTAATACATGTTCAACAGTTTTTTCTATACACATTTCATATATTTCAAATGCTTGATTAAAAACATTTAAATGCTTGTTTAGCATTTTTTTCAAATTATTGATTACCATTTTTTAAATACGTCATAAAAAATTTCCACACATGTTGTATATTTTTTTCGTACACACGAGAAACATTTTCTCCATACACATTTAACATTTTTCAAATGCTTGGTTACCTTTTTTCGAACATTTCACGTAAAGTTATTTGCGTAATATATTTTATTTAGAATATTTAGAAGTATAAATAAAATTCAAAAAAGAAAACGGAAAAAACAAGGTTGTGGCCATCAGCGCATCTGGCCCATAGCCCATCTCACGTTTTCTTGACAGAGGGTTCGTTAGGTCTCGCTATACGCGAGATATAGGGCGTCCCATATGAAATGCCCTGGGACTATTTATGGCCTGTTACGAGACGTAACAAGTGAACTTTTTTTGTTTGAAATTTCACATGCATTTTATTCAACGAAGTTTATATTGTATAAATATTTTTAAATGACACGAACATCCCTTTGTGAGGTGTGATTATATTGGATGTGAGATTACGTTAATTATTCGTCGTACGTACGGTCAAGCCCCCAAAGATACATATGGTCGACTGCCACCACCTTTTTTTAGCGTTGAGGATGTTTTTTAGGATCTGACTCTGCCACCACTTTTTTTAGGATCCAACTATCACTACTTTTGTAGCCTCCTATCATCAAAAAAACACAACTACTTGTGGCCCGTAGAGACGATGGGGATGCCCACAAAGGCTTCCTTCCTCCAAGCCGATGAAGACGTGAATTCTATATCTCGCTTATAGCAATACTAGCATCTGTCTCGCGTGAAGATGTTGCACTAATGGGCTGGGTTATTAGAGCTCTCGCCTGATCGCTAATTCAGTCAGTCACTTGCTCGTTCTACGTACGTGTTTCGTCAAATTTTTTCCTTTTATTGTTTCTTTTGGTTTTCTTTTTTCTCCATTGGTTTCCTTCAGTGTTCTGTTTTTCCATCAATTTTCTTCGTTTCTTCAACAGTTTTCTTGGGGGGTTTTTCGGTTTTCCCAATTTTTATGCTTTTATTTTTTTGTGTTTTCTGTGTTTCTTTTTCAATTTTTATAGTTTTTCTTCATTTTATGTGTAGAAGTTTCATATACACCAAGAATAATTTATATATGAACATTTTTCAAATACATGATTAAAAATTTTGACAACATATATTTTTTATGTCTGCTTTTTATACATATTATAGATTGTTTATACACCAACAACATTTTTTATATACAAGTTAACATTTTTAAAATAGATGATTAAATTTTTTCTAAAGATATGTTTTATGTCTACTTTCTCCATAAACATTTTATATTTTTTTATACACTGGAAACATTTTATATATACACGTTTAACATTTTTTAAGTTTATGATCAACATTTTTAAAACATATTTTTTTTATGTCTACTTGTTCCATCTACATTGTACATTTTCTGTATACATCAATAACATTTTTTATAGTCCAAATATATGATTAATTTTTTTTATTTTATATTTTTTGTTGTCTAGTTTGTTCCACACACATTGTATATTGTTTGTATATACATTTTTCGTATACACCGTAAGCATTTGTACTACACATATTTAAGATTTTTTAATGCATCATTAACGTTTTCCAAAAAAAATGAAAATATATATTTTGATTTCAATTTTCTCCATACGCATTATACATGTTTCGTATACAATGGAAACATTTTCCTATACACTTTTAACATTTATCAATGCATGAGTAATAGTTTTTCATATTTTGCATATAAGTGGTTTTTGTAATAGACATATTCAGAATATTACAAAATAAAACTAAAAGTAAAAAATAAAAAAATGACTGCAAAACAGTGAAGAAAAACGAAAGAAAAGAAAAGTGTTGAAGGCCGCGCTGGGCCAGTCTAGGCGGCTGTCTGAAGTGAGACGTCCTATTGTCTTACTTTAGGCGAGATATAGGCGCGCCCCAATGAATAGAAGTCCCGTCAACTCCGGCAATTCAAGACAAAAGAACCCTCGTCTTAGGTGCCCCCCTAAATGGGTCGGACAACCGCGGAAAGCAAGGTTGGCTCCTGCTCTCGCCTTTGTTTTATCACTTTTTTATATTTCTGAAATTGATAGATATTTTACTTAAATCTCAAAAAACATTAATTGCTTGTTTTAAAAAAATTCATGTGGTAAAAAAATGTTCATGCAACTTTAAGAAAATGTTGATACTCCCTCCAATGCACATTAATTGTCACTGATTTAGTACAACTACAACTTTATACTGAATGAACGACAATTAATATGGATCGAAATGAGTAGCATTTTAAACAAATGTTCATGACATGCAAAAAAGTTTCACAGACTTTGAAAATTAAGAAGACCATCAACCACGTCTGCTCCTGTCACTGATCAAAGTAAGAGGAGGAGAATCCTAGTGCTGGTCTTGGACGCCTCCTTCCTAATGCTGGTATAAGGTTGGTATTGTCGTTTGTCCCTCGATCTAGATGCTATAAGAGATGCTTATGATCAAAGGTATTGATTTGTAATATTCATGGCCATTCGATGGCTCTTGATGACTAAGCCCTTTGGTTGCCTTTTGTGATGGCACAATGTAGTTGGTGTTCAACCGAAAACCAACATCCCAAAGATAAGAAATACCTTTTGGTTTCTTTTGCCATGTGTTAACTAATCCTGCTAGTTTTGTTTTTGGTTGCTTCTGTCTCTTATTGAATATATGCGGTTGTTGTCAAGCACTTCAAGTTGGAGGCAAAACTATCCATCAACAAGGCAAAACTATCAGTCATTCTGACGTCTAAAGTTCTACATGGACCTATGCATCGCCAGTGGGGGCATCACCTCCCCAATGAACACATCGATAACACTCGAGGGCACCTTCTGCTCCATTCATAGAGTTGATGACATTCCAATATGATTTCACCACACTAAAGTGGGCTACCAATATCCTTGCGGTGCAATGGCACTTTATTTTTACAGGAGCAGCGAAACACGCCGCCAGTGCGACCATTGCTGATTTGTGAAACCTTCATGTTCGATGGCTGGCCAGTGCTGAATTGGTAAACTTTCGTGCTTAATAAAATCAAAGGCTTGAACAAGGGAAGGACATTGGTTGTGATAAACTGTTCTCCATAGTCGAGTCCGAAGGGAAGTGCAGTGGTGATGTTGAAGAAAAAGAAAAGAGAAGACCAGTCCTAGAATCTAGATATAAAGCAATCGCGTAACCAACAGACTCTTTTTTTCACATGGTTGTAAAAGACCACTAAAATAGGAAAAAATGCAGGATCTGGACGGTATGCTCTTTCAAATCTACATGAGTTTTTAGATGTGTCTTCGAGATTTGTTAGGGTTTGTATCTTGCTCGGGAAGGAGAGATGGTGCCGGCTTCTTAAAGATGGAATAAGGCTCTCCCCACCTAGCCCCATTCCGGTGTGTCCCCGGCGGATTTGTCCTTGGTGCATTTGCCCAGATCTGTTTGTTGTTTGTCTATGCCCATGTTTCTTGAGGTTGGATCCTTCTGATCTACGCTACTCTTCATCGACGCCAGTTGCTGTTCTGATGCGCTAGTCCTATTGGGCCTTAGCACGACGACTTCTCGACTACCTACTACAACATTTTTTGCCCGGCTCCGGTGAGGGAGGAGCGATGACGGCGGCGCACTTTCGGCTCGCTTCTGTCCTTGTAGTCGTTGCTCAGTGGTTTACGGATCTTGATGTAATTTTATTTTTTCTGGTGTTCAATGTACCCCTATGATTTGAGGATGAATACATCATATGTTTTTCGGCAAAAAGAAATCTACATGAGTTGAGTTTGTTTGATCGCATTAAACCTGACATGGGTGGCCCGACCCGGCAGTCCCGGCCCGAAACCCGGTGGCGGCGGGGCGGGGCTTGGGCCTTGCTTTCCAGCCATAAGCCCGAAAAAAGCCCGACAAACATGTATTTTACGAATTTTAAATAAATAATAGGTATACGGTTGTACTCCCCCCGTAAACTAATATAAGAGCATTTAGATTACTATTTTAGTTATCTAAACACTCTTATATTAGTTTATAGAGGAAGTATTATTTAACCCTAAAATAGATTATTTATTATTAAAAAAAACAAAATAGGCATTTGTGAAGCCTGACCCGGCCCGGGCTTGGGATTTTGTTGGTCGGGCGTTGTGAAGCCCGGCCGGGCCCGAAGAATTCCCAGGTCTAGATTGCATCATAGAAAAAGAGCAAAGATTTTTGTTCTTTCAATATTTCAATTTTATTGGATTTTGTTGGTCCAGATTGGATCATTGATTGCAAATTTTTGTTGGATTTCGTATGTAACGTAACACGAATGATCCCCAATTCCTATTAGGGTATAATCACATCGGAGTATTTATTTTGCTAATACTTCAAAAATTCCGTATGCAATTTATGTTAATTTGTCAGTACCGTGTTAGAAAAAACACACGCCCGCGCCCCGCTCTAATCCACTACATACAGATGTATTTACACTTATTTTAGAGTGTAGATTCACTTATTTTGCTTCGTATGTAGTTGAGGAGGTGATCGGTCATTTTATTTTTTCGGTGTCTGTTGTGGTGGTGCCGGAGGCAGATGACGGGTGTTAGTGCTAAGCTTAAAGATGTTTTGCTATTTTTTCAATTATGTCATGTCGGCCTTACATGACTTGTACTTTGACTTTTATGATATGAATGAGACATGTATTACTCCCTAAGAGCGTTTAGATCCATGCAAGGCAAAAAGATTAATATTTATTTTGATAATCCTTGAGAAGTTCTGTATGAAAATTATTTTGTTTTAATAAAATTAATTAAGAAAAGAAGAGAAGGGAAAACAGAAACTTGTTCACCCACGCAACCCACGCGCCTCCGCCCCGCTCCAGTCCACCACCACCAGCGCCGTCCGTCCGTCCCTCCCTCCCTCTTTCTGCACGCCAACACGCGCAGAGAGAGAGAGAGGGAGGGAGAGAGAGCAGCGACTCGCGAGGCCGATAAGGCTACACGTGCGTGGCAGAGCCTTCGTCTTCCCCGTCGCTCTCGTGGGCGTCCCCTAGCCCAGCTCCCTCTGTCGCCGCGCGCGCGGAGGGCCGTAATCGCCTTGGCCATCTCCCCCCAATCCCCACCTAACCCCTCGCTCCTCCCGACCCCCGATTCGCCGAGCACGCCTCCCACCGAACCACGCCGCCGCCCCCAAGGAACCCCCCCTCCCCGCCGCAGCCGGCTCTACTGGACTGGCGCGGAGCGGGGGAGATCTGCCCCGACCTGGTTCCCTCCTCCTCTTGTGGTGACGAACCCTAACTCGCCTGTACTGTTCTGCTACTCCTGTTGACATCACCCATATATTCCTTCTCATCCAGTTTGCCTTGCCACTAATTGATTGCGCTGTGCTGATGCAAAAGAGAAGGAATTAGTTAGGCAGGGGGGAATAATGTTCATATTCAGTTTTGGTTCCTTCATGGATTTGAACCCGATACCTCAAATCCCCATTGCTGTCAGTTTTTTACAATCTGTACAATAAGGTGGTCGTAGGTGTTGAAATCCGGTCTTCTTATCTGCACTTCAGTTTTAAGTAATGATGTATGCGATCATGTCTTGCGCGGTAGTTTCATTCTTCTCCTTAACTCAAGTTGTGTGACAAAAGAGGTGAACAATTGCAATACGTTAGCATCGGATTTGGTAATAATAATATGGTCTTTTCGGCTCTACCGAGTGCTAGTTGAGTCTGCTTGCTGACTCTGGTTTCCCTTGCTTGGACTTGGGCCGTACACTTACTCTCGTGGTATCTTTGTACATCTCAAAAATTTAATTGCACTAATCTCACATCGCATTTGTTTTGGAATTACAAACCACATTATTAGTTCATATTACCTATGAATTTTCTGTTGATTGAGTTTCTTTCTCTCTGTTGGTACAACTGCTATAGCTTCAAAATCTACAAAACTTTGTGTATTCTGTTGATTTGGAACTAGCTTCAAAATCTACGAACTTTGTGTATTGTGTAAGCCCATAATTTTACCAAATAGCCAAGCCTATCAGAAAACACACTCATCATATTCCTTTTTTTTAAATTATTTCCAGGGGCATAAACTAGCACAACCAACAGATGAGGAGCTACTGATTGAAGCTCGGCCATTTGATGTGAACATTTTGCATTCCTTCAGTGCTTAAGATGGCGGTTGGACTAACATCCCAGCTGTTCCAAGGAGTCACTGCTACCAACAGATTCGGCCAAACCCACAATTTTTGTGGAGTACGACGAATAGCTGGTGTGGAGATGCGACGTTTTCCCTCATCCACTTCGTTTCCTTCACTTGCTTATGTATGATCTCTTTCAGCCTTTCCAAAGCTAACAGCATTCAAACATTCTTCTTATTCTTTTTGTTACAAGAGGTCTAGGCGATTCTTTTTATCATGTTTATTACAAGTCAGTAATTGCTAGTGTGTGTGTTCTCCTACATATATTTATTACCTTGCAAGTGTGAAGTATACTTCCATATTTGTTTGTGCCTAGTGTAAAGGTAGTAGCTGTCAGTTTAACAAAAGAGAACACGTCTTCCAGAATAGGAAGCTGTATTAAATGTATGTCAGAAAGAATGAGCTATCCCATCCAGTTCTCTTTCACAGGGCACCAGACAAGGCTGGCTACACTATTCATTCAAATATTTTAATGTTTCAGTTTTCATCTAAGAAGATATCAGACTAAGAATGTGAAGTTACCCTTTGTTTCTCTGCGAATGCTGAGTAATACATTCCAGTTGTATATTTATTATCTCATTTGAGCTGTCAAAATCATGCATAAATTTCTTAAATTGTAGATCTTTCTTTCTATACATTAGTTTCACAAAACTACTCTACATTATACATCTTCCATTGGCCTGAAAACACTAAATCTGATAGATAGTTAACGAGAAATGACCATACATACCGTATTCAATCACATGGCACAACCACTTCATCTTTTCTAAAGCATTAAAGTAGGGGTAGAGAGTATAAATGTTGGATTACATGCACTCGTGATTCCCGCAGTTGACATATATTTTTTAATCGGAACATTTTAGGTTGAAAGCCATCATACTAACACCTCCTGAGGTCAGCTACAGCTCGAGTAAAATGGAGGCCGTTGTACTGATGATTTAGATGGAGAGATCCTTTTGTAAACTAAAGTTAACCTACATCTGAATAGGTTGAGAAATGAGAGCTAACTGTTGAACGACTACTAGCTGGCAAGAATTTGCCTGTGATGGCACCAATTGCGTTAGTTGACTAGGCGATTCTGTTCTTTAATAAAACATACTCGTCATCATGAATACATGTCAGTTTAAGGTGTGCAAGGGTCATGTCTTCTGGAACACAGAACATTTCTGTTTGCTAATACCTATCCCGGTACTGGCTTGAGTATACAAAACTGACACTTGACTGCACCAGACAATCTTCCATAATTTTATTTATTTATAGGTTGTTAGTAGTATTGTTGAAAGCAAATCAGTTTCAGATGTTGTACCTTGGAGACATAAGTCAAAGCCTCACACTAGGAACAGAGGAGCTCTTCAGTTGATAAAATACTCCAATACACATGTATTCCATGACTTTAGCCTATGTTGGATAACAGTTTAGTTATACTAGGTTTCTGTAATTCACTTTCATCGACTAAAATTTGAGCGGTGCCATTTGTTATAAGATACTACCTCTGTCCGGAATTAGTTCTCGCTGAAATGGATGTATCTAGACATATTTCAGAGCTAGATACATCCGTTTGAGCTACAAGTAATTCCGGACGGAGGGAGTAATTGGATGCATAATTTGTGGAGGGTTGTCGAACACCATTGTTGCTCTATCATAATATATTTATGCATTTTAGGTTGGGTCGGTACTGTAGTCCTGATGTCACACTGGGTTTCTCCCACATTGCTATTGTCTATCTAAAAAAATATGGTTTGTTTGCCTTGCAGGGGCAAGATTCCTTGGTGCATAACTCGTCCGGGAGGAACTACATGCCCATGCTTTATGTGCCTTATAGATATCGGGCCTTGCGTGTTAGATCTTTTGCCTTGCCAGTTG
Organism: Triticum aestivum; assembly: GCF_018294505.1. NCBI lineage: Eukaryota > Viridiplantae > Streptophyta > Magnoliopsida > Poales > Poaceae > Triticum > Triticum aestivum. Next base: position 14,197,304 of record NC_057808.1, on the reverse strand, counting down.
CTTTGAAGGAAATTCCTTTGGTGAAGAGTGCGTCATTAGTATTGAATAGGTAGCTCCCCTCATGGCATAATTTTCTTTTGAAATTTCTAGATTGCTTGGATAGTTTGCATGGATGATTACACTGAGTGGTTTGCCAGTTGACACTAATCTGGATTATTCAATTTCTGATTGACTATAGAAGGAATCTCACAGTAAATATTTTGTAAAGCAGAACATGTAACAACTATATTGTGCTTGGTACCTGGCAACATCTTTGACAGTTGAAGTTAAGATAATGAAAAATCTAGGGTGCTGATTGGATGCCTGAAGATGCTACAGCATCTGTATAATGGTTTTTTCTTCTTCAAAAATGATAATAATTAAAACATACTCCCTCCATCCGAAAATAAGTGTCGCTGATTTAGTACAACTTTAATACAAAAGTTGTACTAAATCAGCGACACTTATTTTCGGACGGAGGGAGTATTAGTTAATGCACGAACATATTGGCCAAGATAGTTTGGTGGTAGTCTTGTGCGCTCCCATAGATAATTCAGTAGACTCTTGGCTGTCCTGTTTTTCCGTTCTTGAAGTCATATTTTTATCATTTTATACTGTTTTCAGTCAGTTCATGCTTGAATTGCCACTTTTTAAAAGGTGCTTCTTTTGTTCTTTTGACAGGTCATGCGACACTTTACTTGCAAATCCAGCTACTGCACTCGTGGTACCTGCAATTGGAATAATTGTATTTGCTCTATGGGGTTTTTTGCCTCTAGTGAAGGACATCAGAAACCGTTTTGATGTATGTGCCTTTATGTTCAACCTGATTTTTTAACCTTATATTTATTGGCAGCTAAACAATCAGAGCCTTCCTTAATGTCCCTTGCAGCATGGAGGTAACTGGAAAAAGAGCCCTACATACCTAATTTCTAGTTCCTACCTTCAACCTTTACTCCTTTGGACAGGGGCAACACTTATCTGCAGGTATAGGCACAGCAGAGAGTAACGATTATTTCTTGCACCTATCTGATAGAAACTGCTTCCTCAGAATGTTTAGGTCTGTTGCTGAATTTCCCTTCTGCTCACACATTATCCTACAGGGGTTTGGATCCAGTCGTGTTGCCTTCAGCAGCAAGCCAAGCTGTTAAAACACGCCTTTTGACATTTGTGAGATCCTTATCGACCGTCCTGGCTACTGCATATATTATGACAAGGTGCAAATGATACACTCTTAATTAAAAGCCCCAATGACTGTTCGCAAGTTATATTTTTGATGATATAATCACGCAGACGCTTATGGCAGCGTTTCTGTTTCTTGATGCAAACGCACTTACCGGATCTTGGAATTAGGCGACTGACAATCTCTTATTCTAGCTCAACATCAGTTTTGTTATGTAGCAAGTGGATACCTTAAACTGGTTTATCAGGTTGAGGTGTCATAGACGTGGGCCATTAGCTGATATGATTAGTCATCTGTTTTACTTATTAGTTGCTTTGCTTGGGCCTTAATCCAATAATTTAAGATCTGGTTGCATTTAGTTAGGTAAGATTATACTAAAATCCATTCTTTCTTTTAGCTGATGTTTTTGGGGCCTGTCTGTACAAAAGGGGAAGCAACCCAGTTGAAATGAACTAATAAACAACAACAACAACTCATGGCTCTGGCAAAAAAGTTGGGGTAGGCTAGAGGTGAAACCCATAATATCTCGTGACCAACTCATGGAGAATAGGCATGAATAAGTTCACTGCACAGGATCATGAATTGGGTAGGATGACACAGTCTAGTGTCGCGTTTTTTTGCAATTTGCTCACTCTCTTATGTTGTACTCCATATAGAATTAGAAGAATTTGTCAGGAAGTGAAACTAAAACCATGAGCGTGATTTATGGTGGAGTCGCATTTCCGCATTTGTTACCTAAGTTTCTTTTACAAGAGTGCTGTTCTCACATTAAAGTAGTACTCCCTCCGATCCAAATTAATTGATGCATCCTCTATACGATCACCCACTTTTTTTTGAGGGTTTATACAATCACCCTCTAGTATGTACTAATACTGCGTCAGTTAATTTGAACCAGAGGGAGTAGTATATTTGTTTATTTGTGTTATGTATGACATGGGAGTCAAGGTACATTTGTTTATTAAAGTCTTTCGAAAGGTTGGTGGTGCACATGTGGATAGAAATGCATTTGTTTATTCATTTGTTGGTACCATATGTGAACTCACCACCAACTCCAACCTTTATAAGTAGGAAAGAGAACGTGTTAACTTCCTTGTAAAATGACACCCCCCTTCCGGTATTTATTTTACTGCTCCTGACCAGTTTAGAGAGCTACAGCACATATTTTTTACTCTAGATATTCGACAACAAAGTTCCTTGTAGTGCTCTACTGCCATAGAAAGAGGTGTATGCAGAAAGTGTTGAGATGTTTTGTGTAGAAAATCTACTCTTGTTTGTATGGCTAGTGGGTTACTTGGTAGTTTTTTATCCATGCTTCCAGTTCTAACATAATTTATCTTCTCTCAGCTTGATTCAGCAGGTACAGAAATTTCTAGTGGACATACGAAGCCCCAGTGATACACGAGCTGTAAGAATTATTTCCTTATGTCACAGTGATTACGTTGTCAGAATACCTACTGTACTTCTATCAGCTGGATTTCAGTTTTAGTGATATAAAGGGTTCTATCAGCAGGATTTCAGTTTACATTATGATGCATTCGTTTCTGAAGGAAATAGTAAATGGATATGATGCATATTTAAGGGTTTGTAGGGATAAGCATATATAAGGATGGGAGTTCGTTGGTGGGGGGATTCTCTTTCTGCAGTATCCTGCAGCACTTTTACTGACTTCCTATGAGACTTGGGAGAGGTGGGGGTGAAGGTTGTATAGCAATTTGTTGAAGAAGTCTTTTTCCTGGTTTTCTTTGTAGCGATTCCGTTTGGGAGGTTAGAGTTTATGAAGATAGAAAGAATGAGGTTTTGATACTTCTTTTTGAAGCGTAGATTGTTATTCGAAATTCTATTTACTCTTTGCTTTTGTAGACATTATTGAATACTATAAGTCTGATGCTGCATTAAGTACTTGATATCTTGGATTAAACTTTCTCAATGTTAGTGCTCTCAGTGAAACTGATGCTAATTTTGATATTTGATCGTATTAAGCCGGAGTACGTATTTTTCATTGTACTTGTATCATATAAGTTGTCCCTCAATTTTTTCCAGTACTTACATTGCGCTGTACTTATAGCATATAAGTTGTCCCTCAAATTTTTCCATTGTTGTAACCATACTTATGCAAGTCTGTTTGTGGCAGATGGGGTTGGATTTTACCATGAGAGCTGTTTATACTGGTATCTGGATTGCTGCTGTTTCTCTCTTTATGGAGTTGCTGGGTTTCAATACCCAGAAGTGGATAACTGCTGGAGGTTTTGGGACAGTATTGCTTACGCTTGCTGGTCGTGAGGTACTGCATTTTTTTTATTGATAGTGTTAGCTTGTGCTGTACTGATAGCTATGGTCTTTCATTGCAGATTTTTACGAATTTCCTCTCAAGTGTTATGATCAATGCCACCCGCCCATTTGTAGTGAGTGAATGGATCAATGCAAAGATAGATGGTGTTGAGGTATCTGGTATTGTTGAGGTCAGTATTTTGTATGCTTTATTTGAACTTCCTTGAACCATCTAGCATATGATGCGGATTTGCTGTTTTCTTTGTTCCATTTTGTGGACGAAAACAGGAACCATCTAGCTAAATAGTTATTCGTCCCGCAATTCAGAATTTCATGAACTAATATCACCCACAACCTCATACAAATATTTATATGCTTCATTCTATCTCTATAATTTTATGTAATTTGATTTCTAGCATTTTTTTTCCATAACCAGACCTTTATTTATATGCACTGATATTACTCACACCCTTATACACGATATTATTGATGTTTCATTTTTTCATGAAACTAAGTAATTTTCTTTTCAGCATGTCGGCTTGTGGTCACCAACAATCATTCGAGGCGATGACAGAGAAGCTATATACATCCCTAATCATAAGTTCACAATGTCTATATTGAGGAATAACACGCGGAGAAACCATTGGCGTATTAAGACATATCTTGCTATAAGCCACATGGATGCTGGAAAAATTGGTGTAAGAATTTTGAATAAATCCTACACATTCTCTTAAGACCTACTTTAACCATGTTTTTCTGTTTTTCTTTGGTAGATAATTGTTGCAGACATGAGGAAAGTGTTGGCCAAGAATCATCATATAGAACAACAGAAGCTGCATAGGAGAGTATTCTTTGAAAAAATTGATCCAAAAACTCAAGCTCTTATGGTAATTTCTTATATTAAGCAATTCCATTTTTTTCATTTAATTACAAGTCATAGCTGATCGTTTTAAAGGACTGTTTGGTAGAACAGTTATTGACTTGGCTAGGATTTTTTGAAAACCCTTTGAAAATTCATAATAAGTTACTTTTATTTCTTATTGTTCAACTGGTATCAAGATTGTAGCTTCTTTGCATGCATAATTTTTATATTCTTGAAATATCAGAGCACTGTCTTCAGTTTTACATTGTGCCAAATTTTGCATCCTTAAATATCTTAACTTGTATCGTGCTGTCCTGCAGATATACATATCCTGCTTTGTGAAGACATCGCATTTTGAAGAGTATCTAAATGTCCAGGTAATTTATTCTGTATCTGATGCTACATATTCTCCTTGCAACATATGTGGGGGCATATTAATGTGTATATAGCATATACATGGTGTGGTGTGCAGAAATACATAATTTTTGTCAAGATGGCCTGTATTGTTTGTAATAAAATTGCTGCTCAGTTTAGGTAGGACCAGTTGTACCAATTGTTTTGATGTTCCTTATTGCAACAGGAAGCTGTTATGTTGGATCTTCTTACGATAGTTGGGCACCACAGGGCAAGGCTTGCTACACAGATCCGAACAGTTCAGAAATCATATGGCAACGCAGACATTGACAACATTCCTTTTGGAGAGGATACATATAGTCCTCGTGCACGTGGCCGTCCGCTCCTGATCGATACTTCTGCAAGGATCAGTGACGACAAGAAACCTCCTCGACCGGCAGTAGCACGCGAGGATCAGAAAGCAAAGGTGGCAAGTGTATCAGCGGTAGAGGCGAAGTCAGATGCACCTGACGGTTCTAGTTTAAACAACTCGGAGAAGCAGGAAGAGAAAAAGTTGGTTCCAGATGATGCTGGGTTGAAGAAGGATCATGTGAAAACAACTATACCATCTCCCACAACTCCATGGGCAGATCCTGTTGCGTCTACTACTTCCAAGACCGATGAAGGGAAGGCCCAAGGATCAGAAGGACAAGGAGATGGTTCTTCAGTTGCTACACCAAAGAAGGAATCTAGTAGACCTGCCTTTGAAGACAACATTGTTCTTGGTGTAGCTCTCGAGGGCTCGAAGAGGACACTCCCAATCGACGAAGGGATGAACCCTCATCTATCGCTATCTGAACCTGAGCAGGACACTGGTTCGTCGCCTAAGAAGAAGGGTCAAAGCTACTCACTTTCAGGCCAAGAGAAGGCGGACTAGACAGGTGATGGATCCATGTCGTCGGATCTCTATGAATGATTTGTCACCAAGCCGACCTTTTTTGTGCGCTTGTGCAAATGCAATCAGTCACTCAGCCATACAGCTAGCTCTTCTTTTTTCCATGTTTAAGGGCATGAATACATGTTTATTTCTGGGAACCAATGTACCTTAGGCATTGATCGCTGTCACAAGAGAAATATTCTGTACATATGGTGCATCTGCTGGCTGTAACGATCTTCTAGATAAAGTTGATTTATGTTGGTTCTTGGTGGTCTAGGTGTATTCTTGTGATATCGGAATCATGTTGCACTGCCATCAGCTACAAACCGACTGAAATGCAGTGCTTGATGCAGAACGAGAGTGCGTAAAGGGCACTGAGTTCTCCAGAGTTTATCGTTGTCATTTGCATTAATACATACCACTTGACATGCAAATGGTATCCGAATTGGGTGGTCATGTAGTACAGGGATGCTGTGGTGGATGATCGATTTCAAGAGGGGCATAGTACATACATTTACATATAATGATCGGTAGAATGGTTTTACATTTCTGAATCACAAGTCTGGAATAATTAAGGACCAAAACGGAGTATTTACTATTTTATACAATGGACACACATGAACTTCTCACTGTGAAACAGAACATGAACATAGGATGATCACATGATTTTTAGTGTACTCGCATGATAAAAGATATGTTAAAATAGTTTCTGAACGACTTGATCAACACTTATCGCGTGCTTAGCTAACAAAAAATATATATACAGACCAACACATACTACCTGCCTTGAGAATTAGGATGTCAAAGGTCCCTTGTTTATGAGTGTAGATACGTTTTCTTCCATATTACTTTCAATCTATGGAATATACTCTGAAATATTGGAGTAAAACAGAAAATCATGACAAACAATTTAGTATACTACCTTCATGATCATGCTCATAAAATCTCAATAAATTATTATTGTTCTTGTGAGGCTAATATAGTTCTCTTTCATTTCAATTAGATTCGACCCACAGGGCTGCTGCTGCAATAGAAGCATTGACAATCGTTGGTTAGAGGAAGAGATCTCAGAGCTCTTTTATGGTATCTTGTAATTAAGATGGGTCGTTCATTCATTCGTAGAGGTCAACAATGAAAATTGATGTATAAAATTTTCAACCACACCACTGTGTTCTTGCGCATGTCACCAGCATTGCCCTATGGTCATGAGATCTAAATTATGGATTTTGTCTATCAAGATGACGTGATTACGAAACTCTCATGGATTTAACTGCATCTAGTTATCAATTGTCATACCTGATGCATTTGTTTTATACGAGAATGTGGTCTTGTATGTGATCAAATTTTCTCGCCTTTTATTCTTGACGGTCGCTGCTAGCATGGCCAGTGTTTGTTCGCACGTGCGTTTTCTGTTAAGTGTTTTATGTAGAGCTAAATAGCTAATTAAAAAGTCTTCAGCTTCTCACCCTTGCTCCTTTTCCTCTCCTCCTGCTCTTGTATCCCTCCCCTGCTTGCTGATTTCTCTCCCCAAATCTCATTGTATCCCCAACTTGTACCCAAATGCCGGTATTGATCCGATCTCCGTCCCATCTCCCTGTTTGGGTCGTGACACCAAGGTAGTGGCCACGCTACTTAGCCCGTCATTTTACTTTTGTTATGTTCCACAGCAAGTGTACTTTCTTCAGATTCATAGGTACACTCTGATACATTCCTAGGTAGTATTGAATAAATCTTAAAAGTAAGGGAGTATTTTTTGCTCTGGACGTCCTTGAACTTCTCACGTCATTCTCGCAAAAAAAAAAACTACTCACGTCATGATGTTTTCAGCATTCTTCCTCATTTTCCTTTTGCAAGAGGAAACAAAAAATGGAAGCAGAATGGTCACATTATTTGTGCAGTGTGCACTCCAATGATATAACAGTTTTTGAATGAGTTGTTCAACACTATCTGCATGTTTAGCTGAGAAAGAAAAACTATGCATAGACCTACTATATATACTCGCCTACCTTGCGAACAAGGATGCCAAAGTCTATTTATGTAATGAGTTTGGATTTGTTTTCCTCCAATTTAGTTTTAGTCAGTGGTATGCTCTGAAATATTGGAGGAAAACAAAAGAGCATGGTAAACACATACTTTTCGCGGCGGTGCCAAGATATTTGTAAATTTGAAATAGAATCATTTCGGTGAGGAACTTGAGTTGAAATACCACACAGAGCAAGGAAGAAGAAACGCTTGTCGTTACTTGTGATGTGACCGGATTTGCTGTAATATGGACTGTCGGAGAGACTGCTGATAGGCGGAAGATACTAATATTGACATGTGCCCACTGATAGATTGCTTTGGTTCGGAGTAGGCTAGATCTTCCGGTGAACCTACCTTCTCCTTGTCCAGATGAGGAACTCCTGGTGCCGGCCATGGTGACGGTGGCCGGTGATGGCAGAGAGTGGATGGCGGCGGTGGTGGAGCTTTCCGTGAGCACCGCGCTAACCCTAGATCGGTAGGGATTGTAGGTGGGGATTGTGGCAGCGATTGACCTCGTAAGTCGTGCCCCGGCCCCCACCTCTGTTTATATAGCGCGGGTCACAGGGGCCCACCAACCATGGTTTGGTTGGGCGCCCCCGATCAGGGCGCGAGTCAGGGGCCCGTTCAACCCGTTGGGTTCGAACGGGAGAGAGATCAACCTAACAGTCTCCCCCTTGATCTCAACTTTACTTTTAACTTTATACTTTCTAGTTTATTTGTTTCATCACATATTGGTACATAGAGCATGTTTCATCGTCACGGCTTAATTGCCGTTAGAATCATACAGCTACAACATACGTTATGTTCAGAAACAAATTCAGTTTCTTTTGGGCCTATCCAGGAATCATAAGGCTTTCCCTTCCATGCCGGCTAAGTGTTCCTTGAACACATTGGGTGGTAAGCCTTTCGTTAGCGGATCCACAAGCATATCCTTTGTCCTTATATGCTCGAGACTTATAGTTTGATCCTGGATTTTATCTTTCACAACATAATACCTTATCTCTATTGTTTTGGCAGCATTACTCGACTTGTTGTTGTGAGCATAGAATACTGCGGGCTGGTTATCACAGTACATCTTTAGTGGTTTGTGAATGCAATCTACCACTTTCAAGTCGGTACAAATTTCTTTAGCCATTTCGCCTGCCCCGTGGCTTCGAAGCATGCTATGAATTCTGCATACATCGTGGATGATGTAACTATCGACTGTTTGGAGCTTTTCCACGAAATAGCTTCCCCAGCGAGGGTGAATATGTATCCTGACGTGGATTTTCTATCATCTCTGCCCCCCGCAAAATCTGCGTCTGAATACCCTTTTATCTCTAGGGAATCACTTCTCATGTATATTAGCATGTAGTCCTTCGTGCCTTGCGCATAACGCAATGCTTTCTTTACCATCTTCCTGTTGGGAATCGTAGCATAATTTTAAAATTTTCCTACGCTCACCAAGATGCATCTATGGAGTCTACTAGCAACGAGGGGAAGGGAGTGCATCTACATACCGTTGTAGATCGCGAGCGGAAGCGTTCCAATGAACGTGGATGACGGAGTCGTACTCGCCGTGATCCAAATCACCGATGACCGAGTGCCGAACGTACAGCACCTCCGCGTTCAACACACGTACGGTGCAGCGACGTCTCCTCCTTCTTGATCCAGCAAGGGGGGAGGAGAGGTTGATGGAGATCCAACAGCACGACGGCGTGGTGGTGGATGTAGCGGCTCTCCGGCAGGGCTTCGCCGAGCTTCTGCGAGAGAGAGAGAGAGAGGTGTTGCAGGGGAGGAGGGAGGCGCCAAAGGCTATAGCGTACTGCCCTCCCTCCCCCCTTTATATAGGCCCCCTGGGGGGTGCGCCA